>NC_081405.1:184757568-185062568 GCF_030272615.1 Cryptomeria japonica
TCAGAGAGACATAAAATGGAGGAGGTTTCACATCTTTACCGTGTATTTTACTCCCTTTCTTGTCGCTGTTTTGAGGTGCAGCTTCCTGATTGGGCAAAAAATTGCAGAGATTACAAGAAATTTAATAAAAATCCATTAATGTAGTTTCTTGTGCGAGAAATTTTAGAGAGTTCTTCTTCAGCAGTAAATGAAAAATGCAAGCAAAGCTAGTGAATAATACACATTCGCTAAATTTTCAAAGGGAAATGAAAATTGCAGAGAGGGTTTCGTAAAAATTCTTTGCAGAATTTCGTGCAGTTAAACCAAGTTTTTTTTCCCATTTACTTCTTCAGCTTCCTATCCAGGAAAATACAAAGTTTCTTTCTTCTAAAATGAAAAGTAAAACCCACAGATTCTATCCAAATTGCAAAGATCTCTTCCTTTGAAAATGAAGATTTTTCCAGCAAAGGGAAAAAGAAAACGGAAAAACCCACCAATAGAGTTTCGTGAAAGGGAAAAGTGTAGGTTTTCGGTAAATAAAGTCCATAAATCCAGTCCGAAAATGCAAAGATTTCTTCTCAAAAATACAAGCAAAGCTTACACATATTGCCAAGTTCACTGTTTAAAAACCCCAACATTTGCAGAGAGTCTTCGAAGAATGCAGTTCGGAATATACCTTTCTTGTTTGCAAAGAGGAAAATGGCGTGATTGAAGAACAATCCCTGCAAGGTCGAAGATGGAGCAGACCGAAAGAAGTTGTAGACAACTGCCAAAGAAGGCAACTCAACACGCAATCCTCATTGTTCATCTCCTTGTCCAAACCCTAGCAGAAAGGCGGAGTTCCTCTTCAGTGATGTGGAAAATGAAAAATGAATGATAGACTTAGGTTTCTATCGACATATTTCCCTTTGCTCTCCATTTTCCCATTCTAATGGGATTGTATTTTATTTATGAAATACAAAGTAATGCATACGGTGGTCAAGTCCTTGGACTCCCACTTATGTATTAAGATAAGTCTTTGCCTAGTCGTGGGGAGGCTTTAAAACCCCTAAGTCTTTCTGAGACTTTTTTTTTTCAAAAAGATGTAAATTAATTGAATAATTATCAATTATATCAATGTTGAAAAAAATTGGTATTTTCTAGCAACATTTATAGAGTTAATAAATATTCAATTAATTAATTTTGCATTAAAATTTCCTAACAATATTCTTAAAAGGAAATTGAATTTTGTGCATCTTTTAAACTCTAGGATTCAATACCTTTCATCCATAGACACATGAATAATGTAAAATGAATATTTTAATTGGATGAGTTATAAATCCCATTAATATTTATTATAATTGTGTCTTTAAAATTATTCCCAATATGCATATGGAGGGAAAATATTGAATCCTAAAGAGGTGAAGCTATCTCAAGAATGTGGGGTCGAATTTGAGCTTAAAATGCAGTTATTCATAAGTTTGGGCTAGTTCTCCAGCAGTTAGAGCCCGATTTTGAGTATTTCATGGGTCAACCTTCAGTTGACCAAGAGTTTACACTTGATTTCACACAATTATGCAGAGTTTGAAGCCTTTTTGTGGGGGTTTCTTTCCCTACACAGATTTGAAGATATTTTTGACTTGGAGATCACTCAAAGAGACTTTTAGTTAAGCACCAGTCATCTTATCCTTGCCTTTGGAAGACTTTTTGCTTAAAGGAAGGAAGGATTTCAATTTGAGAGGGTTATGGATTTTTTCTCAAGCCTAGCCGAGTTTTGTATCTTGTAACCCATTTGCAGTTCTGACAGAAAATTTCAATAAAGATATCAGTTTATGCCTTCCCATTTTTGAGTTATTTTTCATTGTGTGATTGAGAGTAATTTTCATTTTTGTGTTATTTATCAAATAAAATTTCTTGAATTTTCTGTCTCATGCATGAATCACAGGTCATGTATTGTGGTTTATCAATTTAATTGTTTGTGAAAGTCATTTCCTTTCAATTTTTCTGAGCAATGATCCTTTGCATGAAACACTTTTGTGATATTAATTCAGAGATGTTATATGTGTAAAACAGGTGGATTTAGAAGAGTTTTTCTGTCACTTTTCAGATTATATGGTGTATCACCCTATTTAGTTTTCCTTGTATTTTTCCTTTTATCCTCATTTATTCCCTCTCCCTTTTCCCCAAAGGTTTTTTCTTAAGGTCTGGTTAGAGTAAGTGATCCATCATAATCAGGAACCGGCCTCTCCGGAGGTTCAATCATAATCATAGTTCACCCACAGACTCTTGATTGTTCCCATGTTATCCCAAAGTGCTAGGTTTTAATAGCTTAGTTATCGGGTGCACTTTTGGGCCTTAACAGACATCAATGACAGCAACACATTCCAACAACTCTAATATCCAACACAAATCTTCACAATACGCACATGAAACTGTGCACAATCTCTCATACACGATTCACACATAGCCATTGATATTCAAAACGATCAAATAAACCTGTTCTATATATCTGCATCACTAATTGAGGTCACCACCAAGTCGGCTTCAAGAACACGTCACAAAAGATGAAACGTGTGCACAAGTCGTCTCAATCCGATCAAAAACAACCATGTGGACCAAAACAAAATGTGCACACGCTTTCCACATGTTGGCTCATCGACCTCGAACACAAACACTCACCAAAATTGATCCGCAAGATCCGTATAATGCATTTCTACACGTTACCACTAATAACGACTGTCTTTACCAAAAACCAATCTATCGGATCTTACCAACCAACACAAAACTTAACACCGGAGGCCACAAACCTGGAATAAGGTAAATTGCATATCCACAATACATCTCCCAGTCTGCAAAGGAAAATGCTCAACCAAAATAATCCGCCAACCAAAACACTGTACATTCTGTTGGATACACTGTTCTACTCATCGGACCTCACCAATACTTGATCAATCTTCTGTCAATCTTCCGGAAAGATGAAGACATGAACTGCAGATGCCAAAACTGATATGAGTTGCCATCAATGACAACATCTCAACATAGATGCAGTGTCTCTTGCCAACAATCTCCCCCTTTGGCATTGATGGCAACACTTAATGAAAAATGACTAAGTGTCAGACCAAAACCAAAATACAATATACTGCAACCAAAAATCTAATCACCGGTTCCCAAAGAATGAAAAAATCAAAGATCTCCGCCTAAGATCAACATTTTTTACTCATCTATTCTTCCCCTTTGACATCAATGGCAAAGGTAGAGTCCTGGAAATAAAAAATGAAAGCTAAAAGTGCTATATACATATGGACATATAGACTTAACTCACAAAAACTTAAGGATATCTGCATAGGAATTCTTTAATGAGTCCAAGTGAGTATCCCAACCCTTTTGTTGGTTCTCAAAAACTGTTATAAACTCACTGAGAAGATAAGACTGCGTTTTTGCTGTCTTGAGATCATCTGGATCATCTGCCTTGAGAGCATTTAGAGCATCTTGAAGAGTATTTAGCATTATATCCAACTTAGGGACAATATGGCTCCTAAGTTCTTCAACTCTGCCAATTAACCTTTCGTGATCATAGCTTAGACTCCGAATCTTCTGATGCAATGCAATTACCTAATTTTCATGATGGCTCAATAAATTTGACAAAGGATCAACTCATTGAGATAAGCTTTTCAACTGATCCTTGTACTCCTGAGACTTTTCTCAATATCCGGAGTGAACTTGTGAAGGGATAAGCATGATTTATACAAGTTTCCACCTACGGTCATTGCATCCTGCATGCTTTTCACACAACTACTTAATGTGGCTCTGTCTTTTGAGATCATTTTCTTCAAGGTGTGGAGCCATCTACCCTCAAACTCATTTTTGAGCTTTTCTTCTGCAGACTTTTCAAAAGATTCAAAGTGGGAAACAATAGAATCAATTAGACTTTTTAATTGCCCGGATGGGGTATCAGATGTATCTTTTTGGAATGAGGGCATTAACTTCTCCAAAGCACTGATTGCCATGTTCATCAACAAGCTATCTTCAGTGTGAGATTTTAAAAGATCTTCACTAGCTTTGGCTCGAGCAAAAGATGCCAACTAAAGCTTTGGTATGAGAGACATGGAAGCAAGGTTGACTGGTCCTTGTGTAAATTCTGGGTCATCAATGACCTGCTTACCTTTCACAGTTTCTGTAGTCTCTTGCTTCATTTCCGGCTTCAACCTTGACCTCTATCTTCTTCACATTTTCTTCTACAACTGCTTCCTTTTCAGGTGCCTGAGGGATCTCAACCTTATCTGTTTTAACAACTTCACCCACACCTGCATCATTCTCCGCTCTATCTTCTTCCGGATTATTGACTTCTACATGTTTTGTTGATTGATCTTCCGGAACAGAAGTATCATCCACTGCCGACTCAACTGATTGCACTTTCGGAATGGAAGGTATATCCACCTTGGTCTGCTTCAGTTTTCGGATGAGTATTATCTTGTTCCTTTGTTGGATTAACTTCATATTTATTTTCTTGCAAAACTTTTGTCCAATTTTTCTCTGTTTCCTTAGCAACTTCATCAATTTTACTGAACATAATCTTATTTACTTTGTGCTTACTTTGAAACTTATCCTTGACTAACTAGAGTAATCTATCTATCTCCTCCTTAGTAATAACTAAACATAAATTGACTAATATATATTCCTTCAATCTCTCATCTTCCTTATTCACTGTTTGCCTTCTAGCATCCAAAATGTCATACAAGTTCTTGGGTATGACTGTCATTAATTCAATTAGAGCTTTACTGTATTTATTTAGGTATTCTACAATTGCTTCCTCTAGAGTTCTCTTTCTGGATTCATGAAAATTTTAATACCACTCAGATAGTGATTTCAAATTACCATCCTTAATAGCTGCGTTCACAATTTGTTCTAATGTGATAGGAGGTATAATAGTATAATTACTTTGTTTCTATGCCTCATCAATTTCAGACTTTGGTTTCTTACTGGATCTAGTTCTACCGGAAGGCTTCTCCTTTGTGATCTTAGTGGATTTTGGAGCTTTAACCTTAACCTCTTTAATTGCCTCATCTGATTTAGTTTCTTCATCATCAACCAAATCTGACTGATTTTCTCTTCTGCACACCACTGGATGGTTTAACTAGGGATTTGGTCTTGCTTGCTGGCTTGGCAATGCCGGAAGGAGGAGGAACATTCCTGGTTTGCCTTGCCTTTGGCTTAGGTGCTTCCGGACTGGCTTCTTTTTTTTCAGTTTGCTCCTCAGAAAGGATATTCTCCTGTCTAGCTTTTCTGACAACTTCCTTGGTTATGCCTATGCTTTTTGCAAAAGGTTCAACCTCTTTCCGGACTTTCTTTTGAATGACAGGTTTCTTGAACTGCTGATGTAGTTTTAGGCTCTTCTCCTTGTAGGTTCCGAACCTTTCTTCGTTGGGGTCCACCGGTTGGCTCAACAAATGTTGAGCATATAGTTCCAAAATCTGTTCATCAACCTCATAACCCATTGGTAGAATCCGTGAAGTTTGGGGCTCCACCGCTTCCATCAAGCATTGGTTGGTGTCAACCATGAAACGAATGGTATTTGCATATTTCTCCACAATGGTTTTTGGGATTCTGTCCCTCTCATGCATCTCCTTCTGAAAGTTCTTGAAATAACCCCATAGATTCTTGTTCCTAGCTTTAGTCACCGAAGCTATATAGATGCTCCCAGATCTGCATTCCCACTGGCCTATCAAATGCCCACTGTACAAGACCAACTCTCAGAATCTCATTCTTGAAGTGGAAGAATATGCATAGAAGTAGAGTACCGTACTTGAAGGGGTGCTTCTTGTTCTCTTTGATTTTCTTCAAGTTCTTGATAAGCTCACTCTGGAGCAACTCGCAAAGATCATATTTCTTATTCTTCCTTAACATCTCATATGCGTATACTGCAGTACTAGAGATAGAGTTCATTCGGCTGGAGTAGTAGATCTTATACCCTATCACCATGGATGCAAACTGGATGTCATCCTCCAAAATATCATCAATAGTCAGCGCCCTTTTATCAAATTTTGACCCGGTTGCGTTGGTTACAATGTCATTCTTTACCGTTTTCAGAGATGGTAATTTACTGGATGCACACAACCCTGTTACTGCCTGAATCACACCTTTAGTGATCTTATGCAGCTTATCCAACAACATAAATTCATTTTGAACGCGACTCAGGATGTACCGGATCCACTCTTGTTCATATGCTATCAAGAACTTCACAAATTGAGAAAAACCCTTGCTTTCCAATCCTTGAAATTCAGGTTTCAACATGGAGATTTGATCAGATAAAGATGCAACATTTGGGAGCTTCCCAATTCTTCATCGGACAATGTGTGTAAATCCTTATGTCTTCATTATGCAAGACTCCGTAGGGTACAAATGAAAATGCACTCTTAGGATCGTCTTTCATTGAAATGAATGGATGATTTTTAATTTTGGGACGAGCACGCTTAGTGATATTTACAACCAGAGGGGTGGCGGTACCAGATGTAGTCATTCTTACAAATTTAAATCTCAAACTCCAATCGAAAGAGGGTTTTCACTGATAAATACCTTAGGTACCGGATTAGGTCTTCTCGCCAAATCGCTTTGGAAATTGGTAGCACTTAATCTCTCCTGATCACCTTCTTCACAAAGCTCTCTAAACTTCTTCTCTTCAATTGCAAAGTGAGCAATGAAGAGGAAGAGTCACCTTTTATTCACTGCAGACCTAACTTTTCATTGCAATAAATGCACTTTGCCCTAATTCTTCCGGATGCTCTGTATCTGCCAGGAATTCTTCTCTGGATCTTCAAATCGGCTCAATTCTTCTAAAGATCCACCATAAACATCTGCAATCATCATAAACATTTCTACAACTTGCCGGAAGCAAGCACAGATCTCAAACAGGGGTTTGAAAGATTTACATTATAACTCCCCCAAGGTCGAATGCCTAAGTTCAATTACCGGATGTTCCAACATCGAAATCAAGTGCAGACCCACTTCCTGCCTCTGGATTAGTCTTCTTAGCCCATGTCTTCTTCATCTGATCTCTGATTTCTTCAACTTTTGCTTTACCCTTCTCATCAGGCTTCACATTCTTGTTCTTGTCTTCTAGACCCGTCCTACTCACATTTCTGCTTCTGCAATACCTAACAATGTGACCGGATTTGTTGCAAGCATAGCAAATAACATTTCCTTGCATAGGCCTGAAATTCATCTGATTTATTTCTGTTCTGCATTGATTAGCAACATGTCCAAACATACCACATGCATAACATTTGACATTTCTCCTATTCTAAAAGTTATTCATCACAGATCTGCATACATTTGCCTTATGACCATATTTGTTGCATTTGAAACATTGACCGATAAAAGATGGATGATTATTGATCATCCTATTTCTGCATTGATTAGCCATATGACCAAATTTATTGCAAACAAAACAATTGCCATTGAATTTGTGAGCATTAGGCTGTCTTACCGAAGGCTTTCTTGAGTTGTTCTTCTGCTATTGAGTCTTAGGATTGCTTTGACCAGACCCAAAGCTTTCTCTTTTCTCATATCCTAGACCTTGACCATCATTAGGATTCTTCTGACTTGCAAGCATTTCATCAAGCTTAGCTGAACTGATTTGAAACTTCTCCTTGTATTCATTTGCAACATGAAGATCATATCCAATAAGAATGATCTCCCTTTCAAGATCTTCCTCATGTTGTCTAGCATCTTGTAGGTCAAGCTTCAGTTGTCTATTCTCACTCTCAAGTCTCCAACATTCTTCAGATTTTTCTTTTAGGGACTGAGCAAGCTTTTCTTCATTTTTCTTTCTTTCTTCAATCTGTTTTGTCAATCTCATCACAATAGCTTCCATTTCATTCTTCTGGACTGTATTGGCTCTAGCTAGTCTATCACATTCTTCTGTCTTTTCCTTCAAGGCTTCTTCATCAAAGTTCTGACTTTCTTTATGCTTAAGCTGATCAACACGTTCCATTCTCTTTTCCCTTGATTTGTTCAACTGATCCTCAACATCTTTGAGATTTGCTTTCACTTGCCAGTTCTCATCTTGTGGATGATCAAGATCTTCAAGAGCAACAACTAGCTGCTTTCTAAGACTACCGGAATCCATTGATTCACCTTCCCGGATCTTCCTCAAGCTGTTAGGCTTCCTCCAAGTAACTAGGCTCTGATCCAATTGTTGTCATCAAGGAACACTGAGAGGGGGGGGGTGAATCAATTTTCTGCAACTTTTGATCTTATTAATTTGTCCTTTAATCCACTCAATGCAAATGAAGAAAAGTAAAGTGTAGAAACACAAAGCAAAGATCAACAACACCATAACACCAAGATTTTTTTTTAGGTGGAAAACCCGGTTAAGGGAAAAACCATGGTAGGATGTTACCCACATTAAAATAATGCTTTGTTAAGAATATGTGTAAAAGTTACATAGGAATGCACATGCATTGAGGCACATTGCCTAGAGCTCATTGTTCAAATTACAATAGGGCTACAACCTCGGAAGGCACACTGCCTTACAAAAGAGTTACAAAGGTAACATACATGAAAATGAACTATGAAATAGCATTTGCAAATGCTTGGAAAAGTTCCGGTTAAGCACAAAATACTGTATCTTACTCAACTCTGTAGAACTAGTTTGGTCTAATATTCTGCGTCATACCGAAGCTTAAATCTTCACTATGCGCACATGAAACTGCACACAATCACTCATACATGATTCACACATAGCCATCCATATCCAAATAATCAAATAAACCTGTCTTATATACTTGCATCACTAATTTAGGTCACCACCAAGTCGGCTTCAAGAACACGTCACAAAAGATGAAACGTATACACAAGTTGGCTCAATCCGATAAAAAACAACCATGCGGACCAAAACAAAATGTCCACACTCTTTCCACATCTCGGATCATTGACCTCAAACACATAAACACTCACCAAAATTGATCCGCTACTTGATCACTTTCAACAAGAATGTTAATGATATTGCTGATAAACTACCGGGGGAGTTGTTGGATGCCTTGACTAAAAGAGGAAAGTATTCTATAAGGAAAGAGTCTAAGAATCCAGACACGTGCATTAGATATGGTATGCAGTCCCTTATCTTATGACAATAGGGCAAAGATCATCCCGACTCCTAATACAAGGTTCAGGATCAAAGAGAGAGTCAACCTCATCATGGGTGAGGATCTAGATAGATGACTATTAGAGGTTAATCAAATAGATATAAGTAGCAACAAATGTGGCAAAAGACCTAAAGAATGTTGTTTTCTCCTATGGAGGAGAAGACAAATATTGGTACTGGTTTGGTGGTGACCAAAGTTGGTGCTTCCAGTGATGGTAATATTAAAGATGATTTTGAGAACACCAATGAGCAGAGAGATGGTGATATAGGTCTGGACAATCAAATGGAGACAGACAAGGGTGTTGAGACGGTTGTAGAGAAGATTCCGGAGAAGAAAAAGAGTATGGAGAAGGAACAGGTAAAGGAGAAGGTGATAGAGGAAGAAAAGAATGTGTAACCTTGTGGAGAATCTTTCAAACCTTTCAAAGATTTTGTTTTTAATCTGTTAAATCTATAGTTGCAGTTTGAACCGGTGATTACCTCTGAGGTTCTTCAGGTACCAATGTCTCAAGGTTAGATGGACCTTAACCAGTTGTCTCCCTTGCATATGCTTCATCTGGGTGATATACTTCATATTCTGCTCTGAAGAAGTTCATTAGACCTCTGATACAAAGCACAAAACTTATTGATGATGTGGTGAAAGGTCTTCATGAAGGACTTCTGGCAATAGTTTTGGATGAGATTTTGTCAAACGAGTAGCTACAGTTGCTGCTTAATGGATTTAAGGAACATCTTTCCAAATTGGAAGCCAAATTTTTAAAGGATGTGTAGTCGGCATAAAATGCCTATTGTTATGTTTAATAATATTAGTTATCTGCCAATGTATTACTTGATTGTATTAAGTGGGTTGTCACTCTCGAGTAGTTAATGTGTTGGTTGGTTGACGGTCATGTTCCTCTCGGCAACCGTTGATACCTTTAAATGTGTTGTGTACTTGTTGTGACCTTTTTCACACATTGCCCCATTGCAAATGGGGACCCTCCCTTTTTCTTGCTTTCTAGGGTTTTTGTTAGTGCTCTTGGCCTTCCGCTTCAGTTCTGCTCAGCCTTGCTTAGTTTTAAATGGTTCAAGTCCTAGAGATTGAAAGCTTGTTTTTGCAAGGCAAGTAATACCAGAGTCCGGATACAGTCAAAGTGCCTAGAAAGGCCAAAGGACCAAGATTGCAATTGATTTGGACAAATTTGAACAACTTTATATTTTTAGAAAGTTTGCTTTTTTGCTTTTTCCTATTTTTTCAGAAGTTTTGTTTTTGACATTTTTAGCCAAATCCCTGGTATGGCTATTTTTAGAAAGTTTTCCCTATTTTTTAGGGATGCCTGCTTTTTGCTTTTTCAGAGTGGGGACGTAGGGTTTGCACTGGTGCCACTGACCTGTTTCGACCGTGATCCAAAATTTCCAAATTTTGCCCTAAAAAGCTAGTTTCCTACATTTTAGGGTTCATGATGCTTCAGATGGTTTGCTTGAGTGTGGATTTCAAATTTCAAGTCAATCTGGTTAAAATTGGTTTAAATGTGAAATTTTGAAATTTTCCAAAATTTTTTCCTAAGTCTGGCTAATGGATGATGTTGAGTGTTATGGCAGGTGTTGAAAACTCTGCCAAGATGCAATGATGGAGGGATGTTCAAAAGTCCACCCTTGTTGATACACCAAAAGTCCGCCATGTTGGAGAGGTGCCTAAACTCCGCCCTATGATGGAGAGTCCCAAAGTCCGCCTTGGTTGAGGTCACCCAAAAGTCCTCCTTGAGAGGATTGTGAGGTGTCAAAAGTTTGCCATGTTGAGGAGATAGCCTCAAACTCCGCTCTCCTTGATGTCGTAGAATGGTCTCCAAAGTCCGCCTTGGGGAGGTCTCCGAAAACTCCGCCCTCCAAACAAGTGACCAAGCCTTCAAAACTCCGCCTTGCCTAGAGCCCTCAAAAGTCCGCCCTTGGTGATACACCAAAAGTCCGCATGTTGGAGAGGTGCCTAAACTCCGCCCTATCATGAAGAGTGTCAAAACTCTGCCCTATGAATGGGATAAAAAAAAAAGGGGGTTAAGGCAACCAAGCATGAAGTTGAAGTCATAAAACTCCGCCCAAGCATCATGTTAGAAGATGAAAACTCCGCCCAAGCATGAAGTTGAAGTCTTAAAACTCCGCCCTACTCTTGGAAGTCAAACAAAGTCAACAACAAGTCCAAAATTGAATTCAAATGCTAAGTGATGTCATCAAATCTTCCTAAAATTCGAACTTCTGATTAATTTAGAAAGTTGAAAAAAGAGATTTTCGAAGATCAATGAGTTGGGAAATCAAAATGGAAACTCGAGATTAAAATTGGAAAGAAGATATTTGCAGATTGAGATGATTTTCAGACTGAGTTCCAAATTAGAAACCTTTTGGAAGATGCTAATCTATAAGCCTAGTTCGAATTTATGGACTAAATTCAATTTAGAAACTTGCACAAGTAGAAGATTTTCGAACTCAAAGAGATGACAACACAACTCGAAATTGGATGAGAAACTTTCCAAGATTTAAGTTGAATTTAGAAACATGAGTTGGATAGTATTTACGTGTTTCTAATTATGAAATCAACTTCATTACAAATGCATCCCTTGTTTCTTCATTCTTACACCAAGAAGTTCGAATTTTCTTAGCAAGCTGAGGAAAACGTTGAGACGTATTTTTGCAGATTGAAGAAAAATCTTGATATTGCTTGCAGTTGGGTGAGCTTCTTGTCAAAGAATCTGCAGATTTTGGAGTGGAATCCGCTGGTAGAAGGCAGAGTTGTTAATTTTTCTGAGTTTTCTTAAAAACTTCTAGCCTTATTCTCATTCATTCGAAGGTGATGTTGAATTTAAAATGCAGATTTATTGCATTTTCTGAGTTTTTCAGAGTCATTGAAAGTGATTTTTGGTGGATCTATTCAAATTTTTAGCGAAGAAAAATCGTTTTTACTAAGTAGAAGGAGAGTTTTGTAGTTATAACACTTGGTGTTGGATTGCAATTATAATTGTCCTTAGGATTGAAGTGTTTACATGTGAAAATCCATTTTTATGGCTAAGTATGAAAATGTCTCCAAACACTTAGCCATTCGCAGCCTCGATTTTTTTCAATCCGTGAACCAATTATTTATAACTTAAGCTTCATGTTTACTTGCAGATTTTAAGCACAATGAAATTCCAAGTGGACAAGGACGCTCCTCCCGAGTCAAGGATGACTTCAAAATGGAAGAATGTTAGCGACACTAACCTCGGGCATATCAATCTGAGGGAGTTCAAGAAGCGGATGTTTGGTTTGGAGAATCTCATGCCTATCATGACCGCGCGAAAGATGATGAAGAGTGGCATTGTGCATGCTGCTGGTTTTCTCCCTACCATGCAATGCACTGAGTTGGTAGCTGAGTGTGCTTGGCATTACAACCCCGCTAGTAGAGATATTGTTGCACCAAATGGGAGAGTATTGGCAAACATCAACGATGAGGCCATCAGGGAAGCCTTCAGAATTCCAGAGTATCGCAATGCTGTGTACGTAACCAAGGATGAAGCTGATCGCATGTATCAGGATCATTTGGAGGAGTATGACGCCATCGTTAATCATTCCTGGCTAGACAAGCCAAGGAAAGGTGCCTCCAAACTACAAAGGAAGAGCTTGGTGAGAGCATACTTCAAGGAAGATATTGGAGATATGATTGTCCTGCTGAACAAGATAATGGGTAATCCTCAAGGTGCTCCATTTGAGTCCTGGATGTATTATTTAATAAATGAATAATCAACGGAGTTAAGATGATAGACTGGGCTCGAATGATAAGTGACAACTTGGACAGCTAGCTAAAGAATCTGGAAGCGAATAGGACCTTCTTCATGAGCTCGTACTTGTTCTATTCCCTGGCTAGAACCTACAGGTATAGAGGCCTCACCTGCAGAGGGGAAGTGGGAAGCAAAGAAAACCAGTTTCCCGTCTATGATTGTTATCCCTAGCTTCACATGGAAGAAAAATTCCATTTCAAGAGGGTGAATGACACATTTCTCATGCACATCACACAGATGTTGCAAGGTGGACTACATCAGAGACTCTCTCAAGAGTCTATGGACTTCATCAGTAGATTTGGATATTGGTATATCCAATACCCGAAGTTCACTTACATTAGAATTCAAGGGTTTATCAGATCTCCCTATAAGCTTCCAGCTTACCCTACCAGCCGAGTTGTGCTACTCGAGGTTGTGAGGCAATTGGAGGGATATATGACAATTCAAAGAGATAAGCAGAAGAAGGCAGGAACCTCCTCTCTCACGATTAGGAATGGACTGGAGACGTGTCCGTCATCACAAGCCGCTGTCACTGCTGAGAAGGAGCTAGCCTGGGACCCTTTTTATCAGTACAAGGCGAGGAAGAATTTTGATCTGTTCCACAAGATAAAAAGGGTCGAAGGGATGACATTTGAGCACAGAGCTGATTTAAAAGATTATTGGGCTAACACAACCGATAGTTTCGAGATCAGGAAGATATTTTGGTTGAGGATTCCCTTGAGCATGGTAAGGGCAACAAAGGTATTTAGAGTTGCTGATCAAGTAGAAGACAACCTTGAGCTTCAGCAACCAGGTTTTAAAAGGATGAGGATTGCGCCACTAGCCTTGATCGACTAGTCAGAGGGAGAGAAATCAGATCTGGCAGACCTTATGAGGTCGGTGGTCGAGTACTCTAAGTGGTGGACATCTGAGAGGACGAAACAATTGAAGTCCAAAGGTGTGGCCCTAACCTATGATTTAATGGGAGTACATGACTCTCTGTCCTCCAACCCTTGTATCTCTTCAGGCAATGCTCGGAATCCAGAGAGAGTTGGGTCCCAGGAGAGGAAGGAATTAGTGGGAAGCTTTGGAAAGGCCAGAGGAAAGAAGATTGTAGGGGAAAGACGAGAGTCCAACGAAGGTCATTCCATCTTGAGTGCCGCATCTGCCGTGCCTGATCAACATGCAGTTGAAGAGCAGGAGATGGACATATATATGGTAAATAATGAAGTGAGAGTGCCTTCTCCTTCATTTGAGGAAATAATGAAAGAAGCTGTCCAAAGTCCGGACAAGGAACAGGTTTCAAATGCAGCCACAGAAGTTGAAGAGCCTGAGCCCCTAGTCGTTTTCCTTGATGGTATAGTTACTAAACCACGAAGGGAAGATAATGGGTTTGATCAAAACACTGTGGACCAATCAACCATTCCTGATTGGCTGAGGGAAAGGATAAGGGCTAAAGTCCCTAAGGAATCTCATTCTGAAGAGAACACATCAACATTTTTGGAAAAGGTGAATGAACCAGTTATAGTCAAGCCACCTAAGGCAGCCAGAAAATTCTCTTTGATTTAGAGGGATAGTGCATGATTCAGGACAGTTCATATAGCTATGCCAAAGGAAGGGAAAACTCGGGACAATGTTGCCAAAGGAAGGGAAAACTCGGGATTATAAGATCACCACTATAGAGTACCTGAGTCCAAGAAGTCCAATACTTTGACGACTCCTGCAACGCCCTTAAGGCAAGTCTAGCCCAGGAGAGGGAGAAAAGGAAGAAGGTAGAAGAAGAGAACCAGCAATGGAGGAAATATGTTCTCCATCTCACTCGGCCGCTCAACCATGAGATACTAGTCACTCCTCAGCAACCTCTTTAGCAAGAGTCAATGAAGGATTACAAAGACATGAAGGGCACATTCACACAGGCCAAGGAATGGATTTCAGATGCTTCGACACGTGGTGATATACTTGTAGAAAATTTAGTATTAGCACATGAGTCGGCCTCTTCATTGGTTAGCCGAATTCAGGACCTAGCTACAAATTGGGAAGATGTTGAAGAAATTCAAGATGAAATACTTCCGCAATTGAAGGTTATCCGAGGCCTATCAAAACGAAGCTTGGTGGATGCAGGTGTCATACATGTTGGGGATAGGTATGACTTTAACACCTGGTATTATGCTCTGGTCACCAGGATTGAAGTTCTGAAGAAATCCGAGACTAAGTGCTTTGAGACAGAGGAGAGTGTCAGGGAAATTTTGAATAAGGTGTTTCAGGTAGCATCAGAGATTTGAAAGAAAGAGAGTATAAGAGAGAAACACTTGCAGGCAGAGAACCTGAGAGCTAGGATTCAGTCGAGCTTCTTCAAGGACTCTGGGATGATTGACAAGGGCGATCTTACAAGGGTTGCAAATTTTCTCTTCATTGATGAGAACTTTCTTGCCCAAGCAGTTGAGTGGGAAGGCATCCTCGCCACATGTACTGATCATGTGGACATCATCGACTTCCAGATTGGCAACTTGCCAAGTGTCACTATGGAGGAGGTTAGGCTCATCGTGTCCAAATACATTGAATCTGCAAAAGGGGAAACTAGACACTCACCTTAGTGACAATAGCAGTTGTGCCACATGTCACTTTTTCATTCTTTCAAACCAATAGAGTTTCGGGAAACCCTAATTAGGGTTTGTAGCTTTCAATCTGGGCCCTTGATCACTGTTTGATCTCAACTGTTCATTTATTCTTGAAAAACTATATAAGGTTACCTCCTCTCATCTGGAGAGTGTGAGGTTTTTGACATATTGTTGCGTGAAGGTCATTTTCGAATAATATATTGCTTGTGCGCTTTCTCTTAAGGCTTTGTAATCTCTATTGTTTGAATGATTAGCATGGTTTCAATTTCCTCAACACTTAGTTAAAGTTAATTTAGATTTGTTTTCATGTTATTAGAATTGAATGAAGGATTTGATAAGTGTTAAGTGACGGTGTATCTCTGCTCATACTTTTGGTGAATGGATGATCTCCATTTCACTATGCAAAGTTAGTCTGAGCCTATCCTCTGTGCATGTCAATATTGCAATCATAAGTACAACCCATTGAAGATTGCACCCACTTTGTGTAGTTGTCCTCAGTGTGGCGAAGCAAAGTGTGGTTTCTTGAGAGCACCCAGTTGATACCGACTCCGGAGTTTGTAGGATTAGATCAGCCATCTTAACCCTATTCCCTTTTTCCCTTTCTTTTGAAAGTCTAAATCTCGAAAATCCCCCCCAAAAAAGAGAGCCTAAAATTGCTAAATCCGTCTAAAGTCCAACAGTTCAACAAACATTTGTTAACGTAAGTCCCCCTTGAGATTTTCAGCATACACTACCCAAGAAGCTATTTCACTAAAATCGCTTGTTCGCACATATATAGACCTTGGAATCAGTAGTGATTTTTCAGGAGAGGATAGAATGCCTTCGGGTATCCTATTCTAATGTTTGGTAGATGATAAAACAAACACCAACAGTACTCTGCGTCCGACTCGGCTGGACTCGGGAAAGTGAAAAACTCAAGAAATTTAGAGATTTTTAAAGATTTAAAACTTGTTTCAGGCACCCTTTATTGAATACACCTTAAAGGCACAATAGCATCATCAAACTCGGTTCATTTGATTACATACACAAGTATACATCGATCACATAAGCATAAACACAAATTGTAGCTGAAGGAAATAACAAACATAGATATATAAATATTGTCAAATGTATACAATATTACAAAACTCATGGAATAAAAAATCCATGTCATCATATGATCATCATCAAATGTTTCATACAAATACCAAAGGTAAATACAACTACAAGCCTATGGCTCAAAGGAGCCTGCACCCTCCGGCCCCGGCCCCCTGCGAAGGCGTCTAAGGTAGGTCCTGGATGATTCGACAGCCATAGCCGCTCCCCGTGACACCATGCCATGCTCACCAACATCAGGAACATTCGTGTCACTATCTGCCTCTGAATCTCCTGTCTGTGCTCGTGCTCTCCGCTCCTCCTCTGCCATGGCTACAGTCTCAGCTTCTATATCTACCTGGTCGATCCAATCAGTGTTAGAGTCGGAGCTTAAATTTTCCCTACTTATATTGACGCAGTTTCCCCCCATATTTTTCGACAGGGGTTTGGGGGCAGAGCCCCCAAGGTGGGGTCAAGGGGCATCGCCCCTTGCGGGGTCAAGGGGCAGCGCCCTGCGAGGTGTTATTTTTCTATTGGCTGACATGTTGTAACCCTAATTTTTCTCATTCTCAGGCGAAGGTTGTAGTGAACAAAGACGATACCATTCATTTAAAAAAAACTTTTTAAAATGTTTTTTTTTGTCATTTTACTAACCCAGCCAGTAGCCGAGTTTGAGGCTTGGGACTCGCCGAGTTTGGCGAGTTTGAGCCAAACTCGGCGAGTCTGCTCGCCAGACTCGGACGAGTCCGAGCCCGAGCCCCAGAGACTCGGCGAGCATGACTCGGACTCGGACTCGCTGAGGTTAGGCTAGTCTGGGCGAGTCTCGTTTCTATGGTGGAAGAAGATTGGAAGAGCACTTGATCTCAACTAAAGTTTGTTCACAAGGGCATCATGCCCTCAGCTATGCAAGCTTCTTAGTTTTTTTGCTGGTAAGACAATTTTTGTCTTTGTACAAACATTTGCGGATAAGTAGAAGATTTCTGGAGTACAATTTTGGTTTTGAGTTTTGTTCACACCCTAAAGGGGAGATGATGTAGGTAGGGGGAGAAATTTTGTAGAGATGGTTTTTTGTATAGTGATGCAGAGATGCGCTTTGTCTTTGATGTCAAAGGGGGAGAGGTATACTGGTGTTTGGGAGAGATATATTGGTGTTTTGGAGGCTGCACATGTATTGCCATCAATGACAAAGTGGGAGATTGTTGCAAATATGATTTTGTGTTGTCATTGATGTCAATGTTTGGAAGTATGTGATCAATGCTGTTGTATTTGGAGTCTGCTCATGGGTTCATATTGATGTATGGAGGTCAATGGTGATGACTGTTGATGGTATATCCGGTTTACTCAATGGCTATTTCAGAGCATTGAAAATGTATTCAGATGTCGACAACCAATTTTTGGCTAAGTGTGACTGTTCCAATGAGTAGTCTATCAGTTAGGGTTCAATTTTCTGCTCTGTATTGTGCTGCAGTGATTCATCTTTGCTTGTGGTTATAGTATGATGTTGGTGGATGCAAAAGAATGTTATATCCAAGGTTTCATGTTCTCATTTGATTCACAGCTGATTTGGTGTCGGTTCCATGGTGACAATGTATGCTTTGCATTCCTTTGTCTTCTGATGTTTTTGGTGTTGTGGTTCTCTTATGTAGTATTGTTAGTGTCAGGTGATTCTATGTTGTGCATCCACAGGTGTTGTGGAGGTATGAATTGCATTTTGAGTATGTTTGACTAGGTTACATTATTGGTTCTATCCTTTGGAGCCGACTTGAGTCTTTTTGGTTCGTGCGGTAGTGTGTGGAGTTGAAGGTGATGATTTGGGAGTGATTGGAAGGCGTGCTGACATGGTGTGATGCTTCACATGTCTTGTTTCCTTTCCTCATTGCTTTGGAGAAAGTACTTGGGGCCGATTGTTTATACTCTACACATTACATGTAATTAGGTCGGCTGATCTATCTTCTTTGTGTAGATGATATATAAAGGATAAGATCTTTTGGAGGATTATATATGGTTGATGAGAAGTTGTGTATGGTGTATGGTGTGAGTGCGAAGGTGTGCAATTACAAATGAGTAGTAATGATGTCAGTTTTAGATGTTTAGAACAGTGAATTGTAATCAGCATTTCTGAGGATGCACTTCTTCTTAGTTCAACAATAATTACTGTTTATAATCAAATCTATTGTATCTTCCTTTGAAGAAGTGATCTTCAATGTTTTGCAAGTCCATTGTGTCTTGCCCTAAGGCTGTGCACCTTAGCCTGAAGTCCAAATCAGGAGCAATGAGTTTCCTTGTCTTAGAGCCTAAAAATTTGTAATCGGTTTTCATAGAGTGAGATAGTTCTCTTCGTGATTTTTGTCTCATTGGATTTTACATGTTAAAACTTGGTGTCCTTTTGTGATTGATCTTTTGTGTTTTGTTGTTTACTTATGCATATATGATAATTGGGATAAATGTTGAATGAATGGTTAATATTTAATATATGCTGATTAACCCTCCATTCCTCTCGGCATTCAGAATTGTTCAACAAGTAGAGTGCCTAAAATGAGTAATTTGCTCAAGTAGAGTCATGATATTATGAAATCATTGAAGGATGTAATGTCCCCTTTTGGGATTACCCCAAATTTTGCCCTTGTAAATATCAAAGTCTGCTAATTTTCACCCTTATTAATTCTGACATTAAATATTGATCCATTGACTTTCTTGTCTTCTTTGATCATATGGATGGTCCCACCAATTTCCCCTTCTCAATTGAATTAATCTCTTCTTTATATCTTCTTTTGTGGGAACTCACACCTCTTCATAAGAAATGAGTCATCACTCTTGATTGCTGCCCTTTGAGAATAACAATTATTCTTCAAATTGATCTCCCTTGGACGTCCTCCTCAAATGAGACTTTCCCCTTTTTATATCCTCTAGTGTGAGGCAGAGGTCACACCTCTTCATCATGTATGCCCATTTGGCAAGACACATCCTTTCCACCATTAGCACCCTTTGAAAGAGTGCAACTCTTCATTATTTCTGCCTTTTGAAAGGAATACAACCTTTCACATTTAGATCTGCATTTCTATTCCCCAAATTATCCCCTCAAATGAGGTTCTCTTCTCCCTTTTATATCTCATGTTTGAGGGAGTCACAACTTTTCATTTCATGTCTTTGACCATTCATTAACTTAGTTAAAATTTAATTATATTTAAATGTATTCTTTTATATTTAATTTTAATTTTATCATTATCATTTATCATTAAATTGTATTTCAAAGTGGGGACATGTCATGTCCCCTCTTTAGCTCTGTCTAGCAGAGACATGTGAGTTAGCCTATTATGGAGTCTTGTAGGTTTGGATTTGGTGTTTCTAGCAGTAGTAGACTAGTTTGGAGCAGTTCCTTGATTTTAGGAGGCAGTTCCTATATTTTAGGAGGCAGTTCGTACTTTTTAGGAGGTTGTGACAGTGTCCAGGGTTGAGGTTCCATGAGACCATTCCTTGGTTTCAGTTTCAGGAGATTTGGGTGTGTTTCCTAGTTTCTAGGAGCATCCCTAGATTTTAGGGATGAGATTGCCAGTTGATCCATGATTTCCGACATCACTCACAGACAGGTGACAGGTTCCGTTTCAGACTTTTGGAGTCATTTGAGCCTTGTGCAGCTATTTGGGTTGTATTTTTAATATTTTTAAATATTTCCTAAGTTAGCGTTTAATTAATTAAATAAGGCTATGTTTATAGCCATTTTGGAGTAATAAGGGGTTTTTGGCTTCATCTGGATCCATATGCCCATGTGTTATAGCTCGTTGGAAAGGTCTTGAACTTTTCTAAATGTTTCCCATTTGTCAGGGACCCTTTTGATGAACGGAATTCTTTTATACTAAAAAAGTGGCGTTTTCTCTATACTTGGCGACTAAAAATGAGAAATAAGACTTTATAAGCCTAAGCGCACTTTTCTTACACTTTTAGGGTTCGAGCTAGAGGGAAGGAGTTATAAGGAGATGGTAACCTAATTATCAAGTATCTTTAACACATTTTCATCTTTGATTTGGAGAATTTGCTCTGGAGTGCGATTCAGCATCTGGGACGAAAACCCTAGGGTCTTGCCTGTCTGGGACGTAGCCCCCAGCGGTTATTGGTTCTAGCATTCAGTTTCAGTGCCTTGGAGTTGGTACGACATCTTTCTGGAGGATTCAGTGGACAGAGTTAGGGTTCAGCGTGGAGGTTGGGGTTTCCAGCTTGGCATCACCTAACAGCTGTACGACTGTACCTTGCAGCCATTTCTCTTCCCACGTGGAGCTATGTAAGAGCGTTGGACATTTGCAGCAGCTTCATTCTTGATTGCAGTATTCACTCTTTATCCAGGTTGGAATCATTGTTATTGTAATCTTCTTGGAATTGTTTGGAATCACTAGCTGGATAATTATTTGATTTAAATAATCAGAAATCTGCTTGGTAGGATTCTGATTTGGTTGTGTATGAACATTTATTTCTAGTACTCTTTTCATGTACTTGTTCTTCAATTAGTACTTGCTAAAAAACTATCAAAAACACAAAAATAAACAAACCTTCTGCAACTTCTTTCTATTCTCTAAAACCATTAAAGGAAACACAGGAAAATATTGTTTATTAATTTAAAAACTACAGCAGATCAGCAAGGGGATCCATCAGGGATCTTTCAGTGGTATCAGAGCTTGCATCCTGCCAGCTTGTAGGGTTTATGAGAAATTGTCACATCTTGGTACTGGATAAAAAGTTTTGATAATTCATTTCAGCATCTGGATACTGGATAAAAGGTTTTGATATCTCATATCAGCAACTGGGTAGTTGTCAGCCTACAGATTTATGCTTACATTTGACAGCTGGTAAGACAATACGCTGGCCAAAGTCCCAAAATTGTTGAGAACAAACTTTATTTCGACCTCCGGGATTTGTTGGGATATCAGTTTAGTTACAGGTAAATACCATGGCTAGAACTATAATTGGGCACTCAAAAGTTTCATCTTCTCCAGTACGTAAAAGTAGGATGCCTCCTACCAAGATATTTACTGATACAGTTATGAGCAGCTATCATCAGTATTGTTCTCTTCCTAAGATGATACGTGAGCTCCTTTCCTTCACACAATTTATGGGTGTACCCGGAGCAGACGAAGATAACTTGGTAGCTACAAGTTCAGATCAGTGGTGAAGAAGGAAAGAAGAATCAAGGGTGCAGGAATCAGGAATGGACATAGAACTTTCATTTAGGGGTAATATACCTCTACATAAGAATGTTTTGGTGCCCTCAAGTTTCGATGAGTGGGACAAGAATTTATGTGATGGTTTTGTTAGACATGTGGATTCAACTCAAGGAGACATTAGGACAGCTTTGGATAATGAATTGTCCTCACCTTCCGTGCAGGGAACTTCCCAAGAGGCAACTGATTTAGAGGTTAGCAATTCTGATTTTCATGACAGCAGTGAGGTACCTTTGCATCAGCTTGAGGTATCAATGTGTACACTTGTACAAGATCGTGCCAATGGGCTGTCACATGAAGGTATTCAAAATTCGGGTACCAATGATGCTTTGAATGTTGAGAACTCATATCATGATGATTCTGATTTTATAGATCAGACCTTAGAATCCAGCCCAGTATGTTCTCTTAGTAGCACTGGACCCCAGGCTCGTGAGCCAGTGGGTTGTGTGGACACATGGGATGCAGAAGAGAGTGATGACAGTCCATTTTCAGCAGTATCATCATTGACGGATGTGGTGTTCTCAGAGGCACAGAGCAGCAGTACTTTGGATGAGGTTGTATCCATGGCCGAGTGCATACACGATGTTGACTGCAAAGAGGTACAGGATACAGATACAACTTCTTTCCATCTCTTAGTAGCACTGGACCCCAGGCTCATGAGCCAGTGGGTTGTGCGGACACATGGGATGCAGAAGAGAGTGATGACAGTGCATTTTCAACAGTATCATCATTGACGGATGTGGTGTTCTCACAGGCACAGAGCAGCAGTACTTTGGATGAGGTTGTATCCATGGCCGAGTGCATACACGATGTTGACTACAGAGAGGTACAGGATACAGATACAACTTCTTTCCACGATGTAGATTTTGAGTTTGTACAGTTACAGGAGAGCCAACATTCTCAGACTCCTCATCACCTGATTGGACAACTCAAGGTTGATGATAGGAGTATAGACACAGTTATTGAGCATTTCGATGTCGCTCGCCAGTTGTTGGCTACACATAGTTGGAGCACCCTCATGATTGCTGAGCAGGGCAATAGTGATTTTTCCTTACCAGAGTCTCATCCTCTTTATGAAACCATTGGGATACTGAAGCATGAGTATTTACAGTTAGTGGCTGACCGAGATTATCTCCTTCAGAGGGATTTTATTAGTTATGGTGCTTTGTTGAGGGAAGAGGAGGAAGTTGATATCCTCTCTCAGGAGCTTGAGGCGACTGTTGTTGCATGGGAGGATACCTAGTTGTCCCTTCAGGAAGCAAACTCCAGATTGGAGGAGCTTTCTGATAGATTGAGAGTGGCACAAACATCATCAACGACAAATACAGTACAATATTCTACCGTGACACTGCGAGATTCACCAGAGAGTTGTGATTTGACTCATGATATTACTCCATCATTGTTTTCACAGGCGACTAGCAGTTTGTCAGCTGGTTGGGAGTATGATACTCCTGTTGACTTGTTTCCTTCTCTGGAAAGCAAATCTTCTTTTACACCTCTTACAGTTGACGAGGGAAACCAGTATGTTTCACCGCAGAGCCACAGTGCTCAGTTGAGGTGTATTTTGGATTTTGGATCTCAGACATATGAGTTGTCTTCAGATTCATGGTTTGAGAGCAGTGGGAGTGATGAAGAGTTTGATGGATAGGATTATGACATAGAGCCATTGAGTGAGCCTACGAGAGTCCATTTAGATTACCTCGCGAGGAGTGCACTTCATTTCTCTTTTAGTCTGATTGTAGATGATTGGATGGCTCGCAGATGTGAGTTGGTTCGGGACTTATACTATCCATGTTGCGATAGTGGTCTCCCATCTTCAGAGGATAGAGTTATTGATTGCAGGCACCTGATCCAGCAGTTTGGGATGGATTGTTTGCGGGATCAGCAAACAATCAACCGTTATGATGATCAACGACCGTCAGAGTTTTTCATCTCCTTGACATAGAGACTTCATCCAAGATCATGGGGGAAGGATGATACATGGATTAGCAGGTGTGTTGTTGTGGATGGTTATCACAGGTGTGAGAGTTTTACAGTGGCTGTAGAGAGACACGGTATCGAGGATGCCTCTTACTATCATTGTCTCTTCATGACAAATGGATGTGGATTTAGTTTTATTTGGGATCCAGGTGTTGATTAATTTGATATAACATCTTATAGGGATTATAGTATGTTGCTCCAGATATTAAGATTATATAGCACTTATATCAGAGGAGAGCAGCAGGAGCAGTTTATGTCCTACAGGTGGTTTGTGTGGGATCATGGTATAGACATGTGTAATACCTTTCTTTCGTGGATCCTACATGGGTTGCTTCACTTCAGATGTATAGATGTAGTCGTGGGTGTACAGTGGTTGTTGACACTTGGATGGTATGTTCGGAATTTCATGAGGATGGAGCTGGAGTTTACCCACTATCCATCTCAGTTTATCGAGCAGAGTGGGACGACAGTTGATCTACAGGTTGATTGTCATCAAATAGCTGACGTGGATGAGTTATGTGATGTTACTCCTAGTGAGTACTTTGAGCCAGTTGATGTGGCAGTTTCACCTGATTCTCTAGACAGGGTGATTGTTTCATTGCTGGTTGGTGATTACATATTTTTAGATGCCAGCCTGGACAGTGATGATTTTAGTTAGTATTATTATTATATATTGTCTAGTGAGTTGGCATTAGATCTTCCGGCACATCAGCAGCAGTGTGTGGCAGTTGTGTGTCACTTGTGTCAGATGGGGTCAGATCACAGAGGGTCTTCCATGCATTGGCATTCATTGGATATTATGACGGATGTTATGCATGTTGGTGATCACCGACACACTAGTGATCTTGGCATTTATGGACATTTGATCTATGGAGATGATATTGTTTTCCATTGCTCACTTGAGGTATTCAGCGGGAGCTATGCTTCGCTCTGGGACCCAGGCAGCGTTGATTTGACAGCATAGGTGCTTCAGCGTTTTGAGGAGCCATTCCAGACTGGGGTATTGCATGTTGTTTATATCAGAGATGAGCAACAGTTACATGCAATGATTTGTTTACGTCTTATTTGGGATGGTGGAGGATTGGTGTTTTAGTTGCTTGTGGCCAAGCATCTCCGAGAGGGGAGGACTGTTATGTCCCCTCTTTAGCTCTGTCTAGAGAGACATGTGAGTTAGCCTATTATGGAGTCTTGTAGGTTGGCAATGGTGGATAGAGACTTAGTCAGGATATTCAGTGTTTGGATTTGGTGTTTCTGGCAGTAGTAGACCAGTTTGGAGCAGTTCCTTGATTTTAGGAGGCAGTTCCTACATTTTAGGAGGCAGTTCCTACTTTTTAGGAGGTTGTGACAACGTCCAGGGTTGGGGTTCCATGAGACCATTCCTTGGTTTCAGTTTTAGGAGATTTGGGTGTGTTTCCTAGTTTCTAGGAGCATCCGTAGATTTTAGGGATGAGACTGCCAGTTGATCCATGATTTCTGACATCAGTCACAGAGAGGTGACAGGTTCCGTTTCAGACTTTTGGAGTCATTTGAGCCTTCTGCAGCTATTTGGGTTATATTTTTAATATATTTAAATATTTCCTAAGTTAGCGTTTAATTAATTAAATAAGGCTATGTTTATAGCCATTTTGGAGTAATAAGGGGTTTTTGGCTTCATCTGGATGCATATGCCCATGTGTTATAGCTCATTGGAAAGGTCTTGAACTTTTCTAAATGTTTCCCATTTGTCAGGGACCCTTTCGATGAACATAATTCTTTTATATTAAAAAAGTGGTGTTTTCTCTATACTTGGCAACTAAAAATGAGAAATAAGACTTTATAAGCCTAAGCGCACTTTTCATACACTTTTAGGGTTCGAGCTAGAGGGAAGGAGTTATAAGGAGATGGTAACCTAATTATCAAGTATCTTTTACACATTTTCATCTTTGATTTGGAGAATTTTCTTTGGAGAGCGATTCAGCATCTGGGACGAAAACCCCAGGGTCTTGCCTGTCTGGGACGTAGCCCCCATCACAGTGGTTATTGGTTCTAGCATTCAGTTTCAGTGCCTTGGAGTTGGTACGACATCTTTTTGGAGGATTCAGTGGACAGAGTTAGGGTTCATCGTGGAGGTTGGGGTTTCCAGCGTGGCATCACCTAACAGCCGTACGACTGTACCTTGCAGCCATTTCTCTTCCCACGTGGAGCTATGTAAGAGCGTTGGATATTTGCAGCAGCTTCATTCTTGATTGCAGTATTCACTCTTTATCCAGGTTGGAATCATTGTTATTGTAATCTTCCTAGAATTGTTTGGAATCACTATCTGGATAATTATTTGATTTAAATAATCAGAAATCTGCTTGGTGCGATTCTGATTTGGCTGTGTATGAACATTTATTGCAAGTACTCTTTTCATGTACTTGTTCTTCAATTACTACTTGCTGAAAAACTATCAAAAACACAAAAATAAACAAACCTTCTGCAACTTCTGTCTATTCTCTAAAACCATTAAAGGAAACACAGGAAAATATTGTTTATTAATTTAAAAACTACAACAGATCAGCAAGGGGATCCATCAGGGATCTTTCAGGACATTACAAAGGAAAACTTACATTAGGTAGAAAATGAGTAGACGTTGTATGCTGATCAGCATCATATAGATCAAAGTTTTGAGGTGGGCGACATGGGTTATGTGAGGCTTCAAGAATATGGACAGTCCACTCTAAAGAAGAGAGAGTCAAAAAATTTTAAGCCCCAGTTCTATGGTCCTTTTAGAGTCCGTAGAAGGATTGGAAAAGTGGGTTAAGAGCTAGAGCTATCAACTATTACTACCTTTAGATGAGGGGAAGTTGATCTTAATTTCAAAGGCCATTATAGACTATAGAAGTGTACACTGCGGAAGAGGATCATCAACGAGCACTTGGTGAAGTGGGAAGAATTTGTTGGTAGAGGATGTCATGTGGGAAAATGAACAAATTTTGCATCATTCGGAGTTGCAATTGCATAGGGACAAATAATGTTTGGGAGGTAGGACTATAATGTCCCTTTCTTAAGCAATTGTCAGCTTTGTGATCGTTAGCCTATTCAATGGGTTCATGTAGCTAATGAGTTAGGGTTAAGGACTAAAGGTGACAGTTCAATCCAATTGATTTGGCGATGAGAAGTGTTGCATTGGGCTGAATTGGTTGAGATTTGCATTATGACCTTTTCTAGAGGGAATTCAGACAATTTGTCCATCTTTACTATTTTTAGTAAGTGATAGGCTAGACGTTGACTTGGTCAGTTGGTAGTATTTCTGTTTTGGGAATGTTGATAAATGCATTTAATGTTGATATCTTTGTAATTAATGTGGTTCAGAGCAATTCTTTTAAATAATTTTAAAAATATTAAAGTTAAATTAAAAGATTTAGCTTTAGCGTTATTAAATTTAATAAAATGACTAAGTGGGCGTGTTGGTGTACGATTTATCATATATCGAACATTAGAATAAAGTACCCAAAGATAATTGATCCTCTCTTGAAAAATCACCGCTTAAGCTAATATTGCTAGAAGATCATATGGCAATTCCAAGGTTTCTTTAGTCAGGTCTTGACGTGTGGATAAGCTCAATGGGTGTTGTGATTTGCTAGTAATACACAAATGGACTTACGCTTGAATTGTTCAATTCACAATGAAGGTCTAGACAATGAAGCTCTATCAATTGGGACTTGGATCATGGAAAAACTGAAAAGGAGACAAGGGTTTAGAAGGTCTAATCTATTCCTAGGAATTCAAGGGAGAGTATTGACTAGGTGAACTCAATAAACCACACTTTGCTTCGCTTCACTTAAGACAACTACACAAAGTGGATGCAATCTTCAAGGGATGTGCTTATGATTAGAAGTTAAGCATACATAAAGGAAAGCTCAGACTAACTTTGCACAGTGAATGAAAATCATCTATTCACCAAAAGGATGAGCGAAGAAACACCACAAATCATTACTTATCAAATCTTGCATTCAATCTAACAACATGAAATAAATTCTAAACTATTGTGTTGAGGAGATTGAAACCCTTTGCTAATCATTAAGATAAAAGAGATTGCAAAGCTTTAAAAGAAAGCACACAAGTAATTTATTATCTGGAAATGACCTTCTTATAACAATATTTCAAAAGAACCTCACTCTCCAAATGAGAGGAGGTAACCTTATATAGTAGTCTTGAAATTATGAACGATCGAGATTGAACAATGATCAAGGGTTCAGACGTAAAGGAAAGCTCAGACTAACTTTGCACAGTGAATGAAAATCATCCATTCACCAAAAGTATGAGCGAAGAAACACCACAAATCAATACTAATCAAATCTTGCATTCAATCTAACAACATGAAATAAATTCTAAACTATTGTGTTGAGGAGATTGAACCCCTTGCTTATCATTAAGATAAAAGAGATTACAAAGCCTTAAGAGAAAGCACACAAGTAATGTATTATCTGGAAATGACCACCTTACAACAATATTTCAAAAGAACCTCACTCTCCAAATGAGAGGAGGTAACCTTATATAGTAGTCTAAAAATTATGAATGACCGAGATTGAACAATGATCAAGGGCTCGGATTAAAAGTTGAAAACCCTAATTAGGGTTTACCAAACTAACTACCCCTTGACCAATGAGAAAATTACATTTGGGGACACTTGTCCTTCTTGCTAACTATGAACCAACAATAAAAATAGAAGGTTTTTGCATTGTGAAGTGTGCCCTCTAGAAGCTTCTGTGGATAAGTTAGGTGCATTGAACCTGGACATGCTGACTTGGAACAATCTGATTGGTTGGAAGATGACGAGGTGCCACCTCAACGTGTTGGATATCCTCTTGAATTCTCCAATTTGTGCGAAGAAATCGTCCAAGTATGGAAATTTGTTTCTTCTTGTCACCATCTGATTCTGATTGGGAGCTTGTCTTTAATCTTTCAAGAGATGAAATCCTTCAAGAAGTTGTCCCGATTGCTTCCATAGGTCTGGGATTGTAGATGAAATCCCAAGAAGTTTGAAATTTATTTAATTTTTCCATATCTTCACCAAGTCTGAGAACCCTTCTTTCTTGATATCTTGAAATTCTTTCAAGTGCCTTGAATTTGGAGAAGAATTCCTCTATGCTTTTGCCGTAATAGAGGAATTTAGAAATTTCCTATGAAATAGCTTTCCCATACTTAGCCAAATTTTGGCCATCTTTATGCTCGGACGAACCTTGCTCGTGGACTTGTCTTCAATTCTGAATTTGGCTTGAAACTCCATTTGTGTTTTCTGTGATGATCTTGCCTTAGCTCTCATCCAAAACCTGCAAAACCAAAAGAAATTAAGTTACAATCCTCATTTTGAGTGTGAATTTCGAAGGTTTGATGGCAGAGTGCGCTCTGATTTTCCAATTCCTCAACACTTTTAGCTTTCAACAAGCTGCGAACACTTAGAAATTTTGCAAACCCTTGAAAACTCAATCTGATTTGATTGTTTGGGAGTGAAATTTGTCTGAAAATGAATAAATTAGTTCCAAAATCTGTGAAATAAATGTTGAAATCAGATTTGAAATCTGGAAAATATGTGAAAATCAGACTAAGTCCCTGAAAACTCCATCCAAAATTTGAGAACCAGTTTGAAAACTCACTAAATCTGCCTTGATACCCCTGTCACCTTTAGAATTTAGGCAAGAGAGAAGTAAGAAAGTGCTGCTTGTCTCAGAAAATTTTGAATCCGCACTTCAAATGCCTTTGAAATGTTCTTGAAATCTGTACAAAAACTCTTAAAATCTTCTCCTCTTGTGTCTTGCTCTCCCAAGTTTGAACTTTCAAAATGAATGAACAATTCATTAAGTACAAACTCTCAAAGAGTTCAATTTCTGCATTTAGAAACACGATTCATCCTTCCCAAATCAAACTAGATTTGTTTCTATTTTTCTTCCATTCATCAAACCTAGACATGTCTTGTTTCTTTGTTGAGTGTAGTCTCTTAAGAAAGTTTCTATTTTCATTTCAGTTGAACTCAGTCACTTGGGAAAGTTCTGATTTTCTTTCTAGTTTGAGTTTAGTTGCTTGAGAAAGTTTCTATTTTGAGATTGAGTTCATGAATCAAACTCCATCTTTCTTTCTTCTTCCAAATTTTGAAACTTTCTAAAACTTTCTTCTTTCCCTTAGTTTGAACTTAGGCAGATTTTCTTTCCTTCACCATTGTGGAGTTGGTAAAATATTTTCCTTGCTTGCTGACCAAATTTTCCAAGACGGGTGGACTTCATATATCATATTCCATATGTGGGCAGACTTGACAAACGTTGTGCACCTCTTACTTTTTACCTCTTCAACTTTTAGGAGGACTTCATGGAATGTATTCCACTCAAGGGCGGACTTCTAGGTGGACTTAGTCATGTCTTTGTTCTTACCACATGGCGGACTTGCTCATGTCTTTGCACCTTTCTACATGGGCAGACTTCAAGAGACTTGTGCACCACATCCAATCAAGGGCGGACTTTGCTTGACCTAGGCACCATCTTCATGTCCTTGGGCGGACTTCACCAAGGTTGTGCACCATTCACTTAATCAAGGGCGAACTTCTCCACACTTAGGCACCACATGTTTTACTTCTTGAGTAGACTTGATCTGATTCTTGGCACCACTTCATACACTTAGCCATATTTTCCTTATCTCAAGGCGGACTTGGATTGATCTTTGCACTTCACTTATTACCTTGGGCGGAGTTCAATTCACTTAGGAACCTTTCATTTGCAGCATAGGGCGGACTTGCTAGCTGTTAGGAACCTTGACACATGATTCAGGGCGGACTTGGTGAAGAATGTGCACCACTTATTGTCTCTCTAGGGCGGACTTCATTGAAGTCATGCACCTTGATTTGAAGGAGGGCGGACTTGGGGAGACTTGAGAACCTTAATTATTCTGTTGGGCGGATTTCATCAATGTCAGGAACCATACACTTGGGCAGACTTCACCAATGTTGTGCACCATCTCTTAATCAAGGGCGGACTTTATGAAACTCATGCACCATGAGATCAAGAACTTCGAATCTTCATAACTTGAACAATACTCCTCAGACTGCCTTGAAATTTGAAAACCATACTTCAATCATCCCTTGAATTCCTCATGATCCCTAATATTTAGGAATTTGGCTTTTTTGAACAAAACTTGAATTTCAGAGGAATTTGTTGATCGTTTTCAGTGAATCTCAGAGTCGATAGTGCAAACCCTAGATCCCCTTTTCCGAAAATAGAAAAAGCAAGGTTCCCTAAAAAATAGGAAAAACTTTCTAAAAATAGCCACTTCGGGGATTGCGCTCAAAATGCCAAAAATGAAACTTCCTAAAAAATAGGAAAATGAAAAAAAACAAACTTTCCAGAAATAGAAAGTTGTCCAAATCCACTCAAATCAATTGTGATCTTCGTCCTTCAGTCTTTTTAGGCACTCCGACGGTGTCTAGACTCTGTTCTATCTTGGTTTGCACAAATTGACTTACAACTTAGAAACTCAGGCCATTCAAAACAGACAAACTTGGCAATACCGATGCAGGAAGGACACAAGACTCTAACAAAAACCCTAAAAAGCAAAAAAAACAAGGGTGTCCCCATTTGCAATGTGGCGATGTGTGAAAAAGGTCACAACAAGGCGCAAAATGGGGAATAAGTTGTTTTATATTAAATAAAGTGAACACCTTGGAGTGGGCACCAATGTTGGGAGACAAAAGAAGTAAATAAAATTAAATCAAAAAGTTCAAATCCTTAAATGCACATGGCCTTTCGGAGGGCTTTTTAAGGCATTTGTCGAGGTCATTTTGGATTATGTATGAATTTTATATTGAAAATATAACTTTATTGTGTTAAACTTGTTAATTCTGTGGCTCTATGAGATTGAAAACCCTTGCAGAGATTGTCTTCTTCATTAATGAAATAACTAAGTGGGAGATTGACTGGTGATTTATTCAGGAATCCCAGTTGGGCTTTATCAGAGATTTATTGTTGGTTTCTTCAAGGAATTTCAAAGTGCAGATTTCACAAGTAAGAAGAGCATAGATTATTGAAGATTTAATTGTTTATCTGCTTCTTATTTTCATCCACACCATCTTCATTGCTTGTTGTACAAGTTTGAAGAGTGGTGTTTGAGATTGGAGGAGAGATGTCTAGGATTTTGGGGAGATTTGTTGAGGCACCGATGGTGCCTAGGCTCTTGCTATGTAGAGATATTTACTTAATGATTTCTAGAGCTCATTTGAAGAATGGCATCCAAGCTTTGTGAAGCCAATTTGCTGATTTCCAGATATCTATCAAAGTTATTTGTAAAACAGCAAACAACTATGTTGGCATTGTGATTTAATTTCTATTTGTCTATTTGGGTATTAAAGATTTTGATGATATATTGTAAGCAAGATTTTTGAAACAAATATTAAAATATTTTTGGTTGTGGGCATTTTTGAATATTGTTATTTGAAGTGTTATTTCCTTAAAAGTTCATTGCTGCAAAGTTTATTGCAATACCTATTTCTATACCACTTTCTTTCATCATGTAAACAATTATAAACAAAAAAAAGCACAAAAAACAAGGGTGTATATTACACTAACCCCGAATGGCTGTTTTGAAAAGGTGTTTAGTTTCATATATAAGGAACTTCCTTATTCCTTCACAAAGTCTAGAACAATTGGAGAACAATTGGAGGGAAACAACAAGAGAATACAAAAATCTTAAAAGAGAAGAGTTACAAAGATACAAGCACTACAATGTGCAATTCAATTTGGCTCTATTGGTTATAGCGAAGATATGTTTGCATGTTGTTTAATGTTTTGTGTTTATTGCTATTATTATGTTATGCACTAACAGTTGTAGGAACTTGGAAAAGGTTATCTCTTTGCCTTGGGTGAGATTTGGTGTGCGTGGCAACATCAGTCCAACAAGGGTATAATATTTCAATTGTAAGACTTAGTATTGTGTTATGATTTGTCATTCTTATTTTCTTTCCCTCTGCTCCCTCGATAGAACACTTTCTTTATCATTATCATTATTGTTGTTATGGAGGTGGGAACACTAATGTGAGGTTTGATCGAGGCAAGCCCCTATATAGCACAACCATTTTCCCGCTCTTCATTGTGCAAGTCTCTAGGTTGTTGGGTTGGAGAGAAAATTCAACATTACAATATATATGAAGATTCCTAAACCCTATTCTTTGTTTATGATTGACAAATTAGTTTATTTTGTGTTTTCGGGTATATTCATATATTGAGTTCCAACTATTTTTGTTTCAAGCATCCAAATCATAGTGAGGTTGTATAGGTCCAAAATCCTAATTTTCAGAGCTCTTGAACATAGGTGGATCATGATAGCACCTTCAACATTTTGCCCTAATTTTTGGCACTAGGTTCTTCTCTATGTCATCTTCCTAGATTTGGTTTCCATTTCCTTCTTTTTGTTCTTCATTGTCTACATTTTGTTTAGTTTGTCCAATTCAGTCATAACTAGCTTAGTTTTACTGAGTTACCGTGTTCGGCCCCCTAGACTGTTAATTTAATACTTTCAGATTAGCTAAAACTCAGAAAATCAGAATTTATTTACTAATTAGGTTAATTAGATTAGAGATTTATAGTTTCAGATTTAACACAACAAGGAAAAATAAAGAAATAGAGACAAGACACAATTACCCTGGGAAAACCTCCTAGGAGGAAAAACCCAGCCAGAAAAGATCCTCAGATCTGATTATGGATTATAGTTATGCAAACATTACAACACTTATCTCATGTGCTGCTTGTAGGTTCAGATTTTGCTGTCACTGGAGGTATGGTAGATCAAGGTGGCTGCCTTCAACATTTACTTGCTATTATGTGAGAGATGGATGCTGATGTTGCCTTAACCTAAATTGCAGACCTTCAAGGAATTCGCTGATTCCTTGTGGTGGATTTCTCACCTCCTTCTAATGGCAGATGTTTGCTGTAGCTGTCATGATTTCGCACCTCCTTCTATATGTATGTTGTTGTAGCTGTCATGTATTTCGCACCACCTTCAATTTGCAGATTGCTTTAAGTGCAGATCTCTTGTGATTCCTTGGAGTTCGCATTAGGCATGTAGGTTTCACATGAAGAAGCAGATTGAATTAATTTGATAATGATAAGATCTTTCCTTTACTTATATGAGGAGAGAAACCCTTTTGTGTAGGTCGGCTTCCTTTAGCTTTAATTAATTATATTTGTTTTACTAAAATGCCTTGTAAGTTGGGTCGGCCCTATTAGCAACACGTTGAGTGTTTTTAGGCTTGTGAGGCGCAGTTTAAGGTTGCCGTGGGGATAGGGCTCTGCCCTATACGTTTGGGAAAAGGGCCCAACCCTTTTGGGCAGATTCCAATGTTGCTTAAGGCAATTGGAATCCGCCATTTCCTAATTAATATCAACATAGACCCTTGGTACTGGTTCGGTCCAGTCCTGGTTCAGGGTTCGGGTTCGGTTCGCCTGTGGTTCGGACAGGGTTCGTGATTCACAGGCCTGGTTCGAACCAGGCCGAACCCAAGAGGACCCAGGTGGAACCCAGGGGTCTGACAACCCAAAAATGAATTTTTTTTTGAATTCCACCATATAAAAAATTAATAAATGACCCTAAAAGTGAGTTTTAAAACATTAACTTGGCTCATTTCACACAAGCAACATGACTACAAGCAAGGGGAAACAAAGATGTGGGATATGGAGCCAAAACATATTGATTTAGATGATTTCACTTGTCAACTTGTTGCATTTGATGACTCAGATAGCGAGCAAACTTAAAGTGCAAGTGCAAGTGTAAGTGGCATTGGCATTGGCATTGATTCTTCTAATGTCATTGTCAATGAGGAGGAGGAGGAGAATGAGGATGATGAATTAGAGAATCCATTTGATGATCAAACTTTAAATTGTTGAAAGTTGAAACAATGATTCTTGAATATTTTATCATTTTGATATTAAACTTGATATATATGATGCTGTTATGGTATGATCATGATGCTATGATTACAAGTTTATGTTGGTTTTGTTGTTTATATGATGCTATGTGACATGCTAATCTTAATTCATGCTTATAGGCTGCATATATATATATATATATATATATATATATTATTTACATGTTTTTGTACTAACGAACCCAAACGAACCCAAACCCCTTGTCATAATTTTGCCGTACCGGTGTATTGGTTCTTCGAACCCGAACCGGTGCCCGAACCCGAACCAGCAACCTAGTAGTTTTATTGTATCATCCCATAATATTTGTCATATACAATAAAGGAGCAAAACCTGGGCAACTTGGCTCTCCTTTGAGGATGCTAGCCAGGCGCAATGCCTTTTGCATGCTCACATGTTCTAATTTTGTATTACATTAGGATTGATCTAGATTAGTGTAGGATCTCTTTTCCGATATTACATTTCTATGACAAGCTTTTATAGTGTTATCGACTATTTTTAGCTAGGATTTAATTTTAGGCGATGACATATGTTTGATGGGCATTTTTGTAAGTAGAATATTAAAAATAATATGATTTTTTACTACAGAAGAGGGGCATTAGAATTTGAGAGTAAAGTTGAGTCTTCAATACCTATAAAGTGCAAGTAGTTTCTTCATTTCATCATCCCTTATTTTACATACCAAAATTTTATTCAAATTGTTTAAGTACAAGTTTGTTTATTTCTTCATTTAAGACAGAACTTGTTGGATGCTAAAATTGCAGTACATAACCCCTTTGGTTTCCAAAGATGAATCTCATAGAGAGGTGGTATTATTATGCACCTAATATATTAGCTTGTTTTTACAACAGCTCTTCAATATTTTGTTTGTAGGATCTGTGAGGAAGGAGATCTAGCATATAGAGTTTTGTTTCTAGATTTGAACATCTATTGTTTGGATCTTATATTGGTTGTATTTCATCTTTTGTTGCATATTTTATCATTAAAAATCAGCTATAGCATATTTGGAAAGTCACTCATTGTTTTAGCAAAAATTGTCAAATTGTGTTGGTTGTTTTAAGTGAATTCAGTTCATGTATTTTCAATTTTAGGTTAAAATTATATTGAAATGTTTTAGGTTTGATAGAATTTGGAAAATTATACGGTTTGGTCATTACAGTGCTACGAGAGCTTTGATCTTGCTAGTTTGCAGTGTTAATAAAATCACCACTGATTCCGAATGAAAATAAATTAGGTATTAGAGAAGAGAATAGAGGAAACTACAAGCACAAAAATCTGATTAAAGAAAATATATGTTAGGAGTGAGAGATAAGAATCGCTTAACTAATGAAGAAAGAGTAGATTTCTTCCATGAGACTTTTATTTAAATTAATAAAGACAATATAAATTGACAACACTCATGGCACAAGTGATGTTGTCTCAAATGCCCCCACAACATTTCCAGGAGAGGGGAGTACATCTGAAATTAAATGGCCACACCAAAGCTAGCTAAGATTATGTTTTTTGGGAAAATTATTGTCATTGATGTCAAAGGTCAAATGAGGGCAATGCCATAGGAGAATTGATGGTTTTGGTGTCAATTATAGGTAAATTTGTTTTTCAATAATTAGGTCTGTCATGGCGCTCAAATAGGAAGCAATAATTCAAAATTAATTCGAATAAATAAGTTTTTATTCATTCCTAGGGCTGACCTTGGATGGATTTGCGCATTTTGGAGTTTTAAATTAGATTGAAATCCTTTGCTATTATTGGGGCTGACCCCTTTTTGATTTAGTTGCCCAATTTTGGAAATTAAATTAAATGTGCTTTCGACCGACCCTGTTCTATGCCCAATTTTTTAAAATCAGTAAATTTAAAGGTGGCCAATTTTGTTTGGAAAGGTGCATCGTTTGGATAGGAAGTTGCAAAATCAAGTATAAATAGAAGATCATTTGGGGTGCACTTGATCGAGCAATTCAATGAATATCTTCCTATTCATAGCAGTTGTGGAGAAAACCTTATAAGCAGATGTAAGGTGAATATAAGAGCAGGTTTTGAAGGTGATTTATTGCAGACTTTGAAGGCAAATTATTGCAGACTTTAAGGGTGAATTATTGCAGACATAAGAGTGAACTTTGAAGGTGAATTATTGAAGACTTTAAGGACGAATTATTGCAGACATAGGAGTGAACTTTGAAGGTGAATTATTGCAGACTTTAAGGACGAATTATTGCAGACGTATGAGCGGAAAATATTGAAGATTATAAGCAGATTCCATGAAACTTTTTGAGCAGATTTGGGGAGGAGTATCAGATCTGATTCAACAAGAAGATCAAGCACTTAGCACTTTATTCTTTTGGTGATTGTTGCCTCGTTTTGAAAGAGATTGGTGTCTCCTATTGAGTTTGTGCTCAGTTTTGGGGTTTAGTGGCTCTAGTGGGTTGGTGCCCATGAATCATCTAAAGGGGATTGGTGTCTCCTGTGGGCTGGTGCTTACACAGATTGTAAGAAGTTTCTAATACAAAAACAAATTTTGCCATGGATTTATCCTCCAAAGGTTTCCCCATAAATCATGCGTTTTTCTTGTGTTTCTACTTGTTTGATCTTGCATTCGTGATTGATTAAATTTTGAAGTATTGCTACTGTGATTAATTAGTTTGTTATTATACTGGTTTACACCCCTTTCTCTCAAAATTCAACCTTGTTTTGTTCAATTTTTGTATAAAACGGAAAAAGGCAAACGAAGATGAAGAACTTTAGGACCCTCCCACAAAGGACATTATTAGAATTTTTTAATAATACCAAGATAAATTTGATTATTATAGAAATATGGTTTCATATCTGAGGTAGCTACACAATCTTGAAAAGAAAATTCCTATTGCATTAAGTGCACACGACCAAAAAAAAATGACGAAAAGGTTCTGCAAGAAAATTTTAGTAAGCTAAATGCATCTACATTTGATGTTAGGAATAATTATTTTTCTCATTCTTGGTAACCAAAATTGTAAGCTTGAATCAGTCTTAACCCTATGGAGGAGGAAGATGCCATACTGTTTGCCACATCACATTTATTAGGTGTTGCTTATGATTATGGCACCCTAAGTTGATCACATAAGAACATAGCCTTGTGCAAACTTTTGATGATATCAGTCAAAAGATTTTGCACCGTTTTAAACAAAAAAGATGAAGTTGAATATTTTAGAAAAATTGCAGGAATCAGATAACATACCCAGTGGTATCCAAATCGAATTTGGTGTGATAGAGATTTTGTATTTGACCCATGTCATTTGTGCTCAAGGCGTTTTGGTAGATCAACAAAAGATCCAAGCCATTGTAGATTCACCACCTACTACATTGACATAATTAAGAGGCCTCTTTGGTCGTTGTAGCAATTACAAGAGCTTTTTGAAGGGCTTTTCTCACATAGCAGTCCCCTTGATAGATATGACTAAGAAAGGAGTTTTTGCATTATCGAAGGCAACACAAGGGGTTTTTGATAAACTCAGAGAGGCAATTAATTCAAATCCAATAGTTGACTTTCTTGATTTCTCACAAGCATTTGAGTGTGATGCTTCAACTGAAGGAATTGGAGAAGTGCTAGTACAGAATGGGCATCCTATAGGCATTTGAATTAAGTTGAAAAAATTAGAAAAATAGTTTCAATCTATGATAAAGAAATGTTGGTCATTATGCATGGTTTGGCTAGGTTTACATAGTACCTGGTTTGTGGGAGATTCATAGCGAGGATAGGTCAGAACAGTTTGAAGTTTTTCCTTGTCCAACACAATTTGAGTGATATGTAGAAAAAATAGGTAAGCTTCAAGCTTATGCTTTTGACAACAGTGTACATGAAAGGGAAAAGGATGTTGGCATATCATTTGGCATTGATGTGAATAGTAGTCTCCTAGACGATTCTCAGATTTTAAAGATAAAATAACTATAAACTCAGACTGTTATACCTCTGTAACTCATACTCCATGATTCTGATTGAATAGCATTAATCATGTACGTAGAAGGCACACGTTTTTGATTGCATTAACATAATCTTCTGGATCTGAATTTGTATACAGTGACAACATGTTTTGCCAAGGACTATGTAATCATGTGAATGCCTGAAGACTTGTTATTTATCTTTGGGCTATTAGTTATTGAGCAGTTATAACCGTAATCTTAACACCTCCTAAATCATTCTTACGCTAGTCAAGACAAATGAAAGCAAGCATACATTGAGTGCTTTGTAGTTTGATAATAACAAGGTTGAAATCAGTTTTAAGATAGTTATTGGTTACAGGTAGTTAAAAACTGCTCCTCAAGTAAACACTTGTGGACACATTCTACATATTTACGACATTGAATGAGACATTTGATGAATGGTGAAAAAGGGAAAAATACATAAGATATTTAAGACTACTGTCACGAAACTCAAAAGGTGATAGACATATTTAAGTATAAATTCGCAATAAAAAAATCTTCCTGAATGCTGTGGTTAAAATTGATTAAGCCCTTTTAGCTAGAAATGTTGCTCCATGTCCAATCTAAATTTTAAATTAATCTTGGCATGCTGGAGTATTTTCTATCTAAGCCGCCTTACTTCTTTTTTATCACCTCATAATCCGCGTCCGGCTGTGCAGGATAAATGCCTAAATTGGCGGTAGAATCATCAAAAATGCCTGCTGCAGCCGAGACATCGCGAGCATCCAAATCAGATATCCCGCGCAAGGTAGAAAGGATGAAGTATCAATATCAGAGGGGAGGATTGAGGGAGTCAAAAGTGCAGAGCGTCTGGGACAATGTCGGTGATACCGACCTTGGCCATATTGACATTCAAGACTTCAGGAATCAGGTCTTCTCACCTAACGCATATGGCAAGCCTAGACAGATGGTGGAAAGTGGCATCGCCCAAGCGGCAGGATTTCCTCTAGCAGTACAGAACTATGAGCTAGTGGTAGAGGCTGCCCGACATTATGAGCCAAATTCCAAATTGGTGCTCCTCGAGAACATGACCATCGCCAACTTTACTCCCGAGGCCATTGGCGATGCATTTGACATCCCCTTTCCAAACAACCCCATAGCTACAACCATAGATGAAGCACAAGGGGCATATGATATGAATCCGGCCCGATGCAAAGCACTGATCAACGAAGAATGGGACAAAGAGAAGAGGCTTGCAAGTGCCAGAATTGGGAAGAAGACCCCACGAAGTGATTTTCATAATGAGCATGGGGATATGATCACATTACTCAGCCGAGTCATGGGACTTCCTAAGTCCAACTACTTTGAAGAGTAGATGTTCTATTTTATAGAGCAGGTCTTCGTTGGGAAGTCTAAGTTTGACTGGGGCTAGATCATAAGCGATAACATCCACACTCAGTTGATTGAGCTCGAAACGAAGAAGTACTTCACCATGACCTCTTATTTGGTCTATATGTTCGCCAAGAACCAGCCACTGCCAGGATTGATAATGAAAGGTGAAATCGGGAATGGGCCTGGTCAGGTGAAGGTCTATGATTGTTACCCGCAACTGCACTACCAAGATATAGCTCAGAGGGAAAAGAGTAGCCCAGCTTATGCAGTTGGCCAGAATGAGCGCGTCAATGACGCCTTCACAATGCGCCTGGTCAGGGTAATGCAGGGAGGATTACACATAAGGCTCTCAGAGCAAGCTACTACCCTAGTAAAGAGGTATGGAGCCTGGTTCATTTAGTTCCCAAGGTTCTCCTACATCCGAATAGCTGGCTTTGATGGTGCCCCTCTCCGACTTCTACGGTACCCAACCGACAAAGTAATTCTTATGGAGGTTGCAAGGCAGTCACGCCCGACCGACATCTTACTCCAAGAATGCAAGCAGGCTGGATTCACATTCCCTATGATCATAGGCAACCATGATGTCCACTTGAAGTCCCCTACCCTAGCAGAGGAGTCCCTTGTAGAGTTGGCCTCTTATGGCCTACAGGACCATTTTCCAAGAAAATATTTCGATCATGATAATCTGGCGAAAAGAGCCTATGGTAGGCAGTACAGAGCAAAGGAATCAGTTGAAGACTATTGGAAGAATTGCTCTGATGACTACGAGGTCAAGAGGCAGGAATATTCTAGACTAAGTTTGCAGCAAATGCGACTCTTTGAATACCGTTGGGTCCTAGATAAGCTCACAGATTCGGGGAATTGCCTCCAGGTCTGAGAATTTGAAGTAGTAAGGCATCTCTTGCCAGGCGTTGATTGGTCCCAGGACCCAATCACTGATTTTGGGGCAGTCATGGCAGCCCCAGCAAGATACACAGATCAATGGTTACATCAACAGATTGAAAGGCTAATCCATGAGGGAGTCCAGTTCACTTACCACTTAATGGGCAGCCTCGATTCTCAGTCTTCAAAAGATGAAGGAACATCTAGTGCACCTCGGGAAGAAACTAAGAAACCAGAGAAAAGAAAGAAGGCTAAGGCTTGCAGAGGGACTCAGACGTCCAAAAGAACAAGAAGGGAAAAGATTCCTATAAAGAGACCAGAGGTCACTTCATCTTCAAAAGACCCTAGTTCGTTCGACGATGTAGTAGAATTGGATTGTATACCTGCTCCGCCTTCCTAGAGCGACATCGATGCATTTGAAGCCAATGATCCTCCTGCGCCCGATGTGCTAGACACTGAACTAAGAGCCGTTGAATTGATCGAACTGGGCAACCAAATAGAGGAAGGAGAGATTCCATCCACCCAGGGGGTCAAAGTGCATGAACCTACTCAACAGAGCCGTTAGGAGTTGCTGCTCCACAATACAGCCAAAGATGACTCCACCGTCGGAGGAGAGCAAAGGATAGATTAGACTCATGAGCTCGAAAGAGCTGAAGAACAACCATCACATGAAGATGTCAGGCAGTTATTCGGCGAAATAGGGGAGAATTCAGCTGCAAGAAAAGAGCTACACACCTCTTTCGCTCCTCCGGTAGCAGAGCAGCTGCGAATCTGTGGTGAGTCGGTTGAGAACGTCAGAGAACATAATGCAGACTTAAATTTATTATCAGCCTAGACAGTGCCTCAAGAATGGTTGATTGCCAGAACCCGGCGCAAGGCCGCCACCAAACCACCTATTGATCTAGAGGATATTCTCTCGCGCATGGACCAAGCAAAAGCTAAGGGGAAGAAAAAGCCCAAGGCATATTCCAGAGTGACCAAAGACGGGCAAAGGAACCACACTCTCCACATTGCCACCCACCTGTAGACAAGCCAGCAGATCAGATTACACTGGCAGATTATAGCATCACAACTGTACCCATCGGACGAGCCACTAAAGAGCAAGAAAAAGAAGAATTTAAGGATTCAGTGTAGAATATACTCAGGCAGTTCGAAGAGATAACAGCTGAAAAGGACATGTATCGGGCTCGTGTTGAGCAAGCCGAGGGATACATCGATCAACTCCTAAGGCCACTACACAATGCCTCCGAATCCTATATTCCCCCGACGACATTGGCGCAAAGGACCCCAACAAAATTTGAAGGAGTACAGGACACCGCAAAGGCCGTCAGGGAATGGATACAAGACATCAAGAAAAGGGGGTAGTGAATCCTTAAGGAAGTAAAAGAAATGGCCCTCCATCGAGAGCTCACTCTAGTCAAGTTATTAGAGGTAAAGAGGGAATCCCTTCACATGCACGAAGTGGCATCCACTACCCTTCTCCTCATGAGAGCTCTTTTTTGGACACGCGCAGATTCCTACATTGTCCGCCATCCTAGATCCTCATAGCATCAGTGTTCTTAAGGAATGGTACTGGACTATCACCATGAAGAACGACACCAAAGAAATTATAACAAGGAGAGTGACGCATGTGAAGTGATTATGGGAAACATGCAAGAACTAGGTAAGACCATCCTCCGATCAATGGTTTCGGGATGGAGAAACAACTTGTCCGATAATGCAATCCAGCCGGACTGGGAAGAAAGATTGGGAACGGATAGGATTACCTATTCCACTAAGGACTTGAGTTTTGCTGGTCAGTTCCATTCAGACATATTATGCTTTGAGCGTAATCGCTCCAGTTGGAAGGACGGTTTAAAGCACGTGGACCAGTATCTCGAAGGCATGCAATACGTAATTCGCCATCCTCCCATGCCTCCATTCAGTCTGCTCTTCTAGTTATGTATCAAGTTCTAGGAATACGTTCGCGAGGAGCGGGCAGTAGGTCGTGATTTATGGCGGGAATACTTGCATGGCGGAGATCAATTTTTAGAAAAGGAGTGTGAGGCTGAAATAGAGAAAGTAATTTCTCAAAAGTGCTATTTTCCCTCTAAATCTTAAAAGTGCACTTTTGCACCAAAAAGTGACATTTGACTTTTGGTCAACAAATGTAAAACTTTATTGATGCACCTTTTGGATTATTTCAAATTACTGTAATTATCCCTTTTTGGGTAGTTATTGCCCATTTTGGGGTGGTTGTTGATATTTGCATCCCATTTATGGGTATGGGCAGCCATGCTTTATGGATGAATCTGGGCCACTTGTTTAGATTAAATCTAGGCCATTCATCCTTTTTGGAGTCTATTTAAGGGACTGGTTTTCCCTCATTTTTGTAAGAAGTTCTTGGATTGTTACAAAAGCTCTGGCGAAATTTACCGGAATTAATGCAAAGAATTAAGACTGTTTTCAAGTTTCCTTGTGAGTGCATGGTCTCCTTCTTCACTTAATTTAGAAATCTTTCAGTTATGTTTATTTCTTTTGCATAGCATTTACAAGCAAACATCTGATAGAATTCTTGCAGTCCACACCATTATGGAACGGCTGGTTGCCTTTCATTCTGCATGGTTAATCTGGACCTTTCATGTTTAGTTCGGTTATCGAACACATACTATGAATGTAAAAGTTCTAATACTGTACTTGATAACATGAAAATCTTGTTTCCCCTTTGAAGATTGCACTGGATTTATGCAAACATTGTGCGTAAGTAGCTGGTGATGTTTAATCTAGTTTCTTGGAGGTGTCTGTCTGCTTGACTGAATTTGCTATCTTAGTTAGAATATACATTTCATGTCTCTCTCTCTCTATCCTTCCCTCTTTTTTCCCCTTTTTTAATCCAGAGAACCTGAAGTCCCACCAAAACAGTATCAAATTAACCGAAATCATTTGATAAAAAGATTATAAAAGTTCCAAGGAACTTATCTATAAATTACCCATTCAACATAAGCCCCCCTTGTGTTTCTAGCATAAATGCATCAAGGCACTGAAAAATCCCGTAGTCAAGACCTGACAAAAGAAACATTGAGGTCGTCCCCTTTGATCAAATACAAAAAAAACAATAGCATTAGGGACTTACTTATCTCAAGAGAGGATAGGATACTCAGCTGGTCATTCTATTCTGCGTTGGCCGTATGGAGTTTGCAGCAATGCGATTTCAGACACGTCAACAAGTGGTAGAGGAAGCACTTATGGTCGAGTGACCTTATCCTAATTGTTGCAGTCTGCTTACATCTACCTCTCCAATTACCTTCTTTCCTTTTGCCCTCAATGAATTTTCAGTGGGCTCTTTTCTTTTCCTCAATCCCACAGTTTCGAGGTTCCTGTGGCCACTGGATGTTACACCATGATTCAAAGACATAGATTCACTTGTCCGCATAAGATCATATGTGAAAGTAGCATTCTTCTCCTTGAGTTCCTTTGTCTTTTGAGTTGCCCAGCATTTGGGATATTCAATTACTGGCCTCATAAGATCTCCAAGGTTAGACCTCTCAAAATTTGAGCAATCAATAGGGGCAAGGGGCTCGTTTCTCAAGACGACATAGTGCGGTTGCTCATACTCACTGTCCTCCTCAAGCTGGTCCACCACCCAGAATACTTCAAAAACTGTGATTAAATTTAGTGGAATTCTAGACCACAACCTCCTTATGTCGAAGCTGTCAACAACGTTGGCCCAATAATCTTCTAAGTCTGGCCTATGCTCGAATTTCAGTTCATTTACTTTCCCCATTTGATAAAAAGGGTCAAAATGACTCCTTGCTTGGTACTGGAAAAATGGGTACCATGAAATCTCCTTATCAGTAAATGCAGGCAGCTTGGGATGAAGGACATGTTTCTAACCCATTCCCAATAGTAAGCGAAGACGTCCTTGTCTTCTGCTTCTTCCTCTTGACACTCATAAAATTTTCTAACTGCCGTGCTACCTTGAGTAGTACCATCCTGCTCGTGGGAAACATCAACAATTTGTATGGCTATCCTCAAAATCCCTGAATCCTCAGATGAGTGAACTTGGGGTACTGGATAAACCAATATCCAAATCTACTAATGAAGTCCATTGACTGTTGAGAGAGTCGCTGATGGATACCCCCTTGAAGGGTTCTGGTGATATGCATAAAAAATGCATCGTTAACTCTCTTCAAGTGGAACTTTTCTTCTAAGTGCAACTGGGGATAGCGGTCATAAACAGGAAACTAGTTCTCCTTGTTCCCGACAACGGCTCTACATACAAGACCTCTGTACCTATATGGTATGGCCAAAGAATAGAACAAGTAGGAACATATTTGTTTCAACCAGATAAAAACAAAATAGAGATATCATCCACACAATTACACACAAGAGAACACCAAATATCTTTGCGTGGAAACTTGTTGTAATGACCGCTTTACATTTTTTTTAATTTTTCAATTTACAAACACCACAAACACCCATTAAGGTTAGGAAATATAAATTCAATACAGCTGAAAGATAACCGCTCCACTTTCTGATCACCAAGAGCTCAATTTGGGAAGGTGAGAGCATACGGTGAATAGGGGATCGTTAGCTCCAATAATCAACTGAAATACAATGTAGGGTGGCAAGCCAGCCCCCTCTGCTTGTCCAACGGACAAGAACAACTTAACAAGAATCATTCAACCACTTTTCAGCGAGGACAATTATTACAAACAAGGAAATAGATCACTCAACCACTTATGCAACGAGAGGACTAAAAATCTTAATAACAATCCACTCAACTGCTTATTCAGCAGGAGGATAGAAGTATAATGAAATAAAATAGGCGGCAAGCCAACCTCTTCCACTTATTCAGTGGGTACTGTGAAACAATTCAGAATAAGATTGCTGTTAGTACTACTAATCAACATTACAATATAGAGCATGAATTTTTTCAGATCAAGAGATTTCGCTGTCCAAACTACAAATAAATCTCAATACACTTCACGAGCTACAAGAAACTACTTATCCAAAAAACAACCCCAAACTCCAAAAACTCAAAATTTGATATACTTTCCAACAGACTGAAAATCGTAGACCATCAACATTAAGACACCAAAATGATCATAACTTCACCAAAACTCAACGAAAATACTTGAAACTGAATGCAAATGAACTCTAGAGAGGAGGTGCCCAGGCTAGGATCAATAACCCACTGCAAATCCAATCCAATATTTAATGCACGCATTCCAAGACAGATACAGACAAGGGCCTGGGAAGAGTGCGATTTTACTAAATAAAATTCAGAACTCCAATTCAACATCTGTAAACTAGCAAGTGGTATTGTCTTGGCCTTAGGAAATATTAGAAAGAATACCCATAGGCCACAAAAATTCCTCCTTCGACTTATGATGAAAAAACCACTTAAGCTATACTGTCAACCTACAAACTGGAAGCTTAGAAACACCCCCAAACTCATCAGAAAACATCAAATAATTCATTGATGAACTCCATTTGCTTTTTAGTGTAAAGAACATTCTCACAATCTCAACTAGTTGCTATCTCTCAAGCAAGAAGCTAAGAATCATCTAGGAGGTATGCATTCCTCGAAGAAATCACTCTGAATTTCGGCAGCACTTCATTGCAAATAAACATGGATAGTCTCAAATGAAGGCCAAGGCACATATTTATAACTTCCTCTCCAAATCAAACTTACTTTCCCTCCAATATGGGATTAAACAATAACATTCAAATTTCTTTTAATTTGTATTTCATTTCACTTCATCTCATTCCCTTACCAAATTGCCCAAGGAATAATAATATTTTATTTGGCAACAAATACATTATTCCCTCAAGTGGACGCCAACTTTAAGTAAATACTAAAATAACACTAAGTATAAACTTTTTAAATGAGAATTTACTCCAAAAGGCATCCAACCATAAGTTATAAAATGGATATTTTAATCATCAAATCGACCCCCTCCAAAGCCATAGAACAAGTCACGCCTAGGCCATGAGAAAACATTAAAGTATTAAAAAAATACTTTTTCCTTCCATTAGCTGAATATTGGCAAAGTGAGCTGAAGGCCAAGATCCTCGAAACCGCACTGCCTGAAATAACTTTTGAACTGGACCACTAAAACTTGCCAAAAATAGCACTGTGAAAAATAATACGTACTATAAATAGCATACTGCTAAAAATAGTAAGTGTTTCCAAAGTGATTTTAACCACATTTAGATTGATTTGCATGTCATACCATGACAAAGCTTCAAAAAACCTAGAAAAACTTAGAGAAGTGAGTGGTCCTCGCCTCCACTTACTAAAAATAGTAAGATCTCCAAGCTCCATTGCTTGCTATGCATGTACCGCCATTGCGAAGCCTGAAAACCTAGAAGGAATCCATAACCCAAACTGAAAATCTCCAACATGCAAGCCATCAAAAATGCTAAAACAACCTCCCAGAGGTAGGAAACCTTAATTTCTGCTTCCAACTAGCCTACGGGTCTCCAAAATAGGCTATCGATCAACTGAGCTGATTACTGCTGAGAAGGAGACATTACACTCGTTAGAGATTAACCAAGGAGAGGGTTAACTCTCAATATAATATAACTAATTATAGAATATTACAAGTGCTCATTACAAGGCTCACTGCCAAAATGAAAAGGAGGCTCACTGCCAAGAGGGCTCATTGCCCAAGAGAACAAACAAAAAAGAATTGCTAAAGTTGCATCTTACATATGCATAAATTATAGTTCCAATTAAGCTCAGTTGACAGACTTCATCCGCTCTTCAACTATCCGCTTCAATCACATCTAATTACTGCACCTCTGTCTCTGTGCCTTGATCTCCTTCTATATCTCCTTCTACATCTAATACGTCCATACAATACATCTCCATCATCAAAGGAATGCATCACATGTATACGGATTGATACATCAAGTCAGCCATACATGCCTTACATGCTATTACAATATCATACATTTCACTTGCATAGGACAGCCAAGGATATAACAAAAATTAAAGCCAACTAGGATATACATGTTATTCACAATGTTTGACCATGTCCCAAAAACCGCAAGATCAAAATCACTTAATCAAAGAAATGTGGATGCCAAAAACACCTGTTTTGTTCCGGAGGAACATAGCAACTGATAGATTGAATTGCCGAACCAAATGTTTCACCTTTTGGAGATCTAAAACATGTGAAATCTGGAATATAGGTGCATTTGATATATACAAGTGTACTACCCAAACCGCAAATCTATATTTGCAACTGTGGAGCAAAGCATGATAGACAGAATCACCAAAATACCAGAGCAGTAATAGACAAGTCAACAAACGTATGTTGACATCAATGACAACCAGTAGCCAATACAACATTCTCCTTCATTAATGACAAAACTCCAACACATAACTTTATCCGTGCTTAAGGAAGTGATTTTTCCTCCCATGAATAAGTGGTTAAGGACTTACTTCATTAGTCTTCTTGACCTCAATGGAGTGAACAGTTTTATTATTATATTGGCAGAACAAGGAGTACTGCTCAATAGAGTGGAAGTGGTAGAGTTGAGGACTCATAATGAAATTCTTGTTCTCAAACGGCCATCTAGGAGCATAACTTAACATGGTTGGGCAACTTTGAACCCACTTCAACACAAACATATAATGTAGCAAAGATAATCCTTGTTCTAGATTTTGCAACTTCCTAAATGGAAATAAACTAACAAATAGCATTGGCAATATAGTGAATGATACTTTCATCCTAGTATTCTAGAGAGAGCTTTGGGAGCCGAACCCAGGTAGGAATCAAGTTAATCTTGGTAGCATCAAAACTAGCAAACAATATTTTTAGATAAGGAAATGACTTACCAAGAAACCAAGGGCCTCCTTGAAGAACTTTGGTGTTGTCCTCAAAGGAATTGAAGGAGAATAAAAGGAAATCATTTAATAAAGTTGTGACACAGACTAGAAAGAAATGAGGGCCAACTCCTGGGTAGGGTGACCATTACATAGGTTAGCCCTGATATAGGGAGAGGACCCGACATCCATGTCACTCTCACTAGTAACCAACTAAGAACGATTAGGCTCCTGAACCTCGACATGGGGAGAAATGATGCCGTTCCCATAACCCTATTCTTGCTAGCCCACAACACAAAATTGAGTCTCCATAGAATGGGTTCGAGGGTTAACTGCTTCAAAGTGTTGTGTAGTTGAGAATGGAATGGGGGCCAATTCCAATGTAGGGAACCCTATTGCACATATGGATGTCATTGTTATCATTGATGTCAAACCTTTCTTGCTGGTGATCCAGATGTATGTATATATGTTTAGCTACTGCATGGCGTATCAGGTTATTGGTCTGGATGTTTATGTTTTTATGTTGCAAAACTGATTGTGGATTCATGTTATAGTGTTGAAAGGAAGTATGATAATGATTTAATGTGTTTTTGGAGGTTTGGCATTCCTTTTGTGGTCTGGAAATATTTCTATTCTCTTTTGTGTCTGCTCTGGTGAAACTTATTGTGGTCCAAAATGAATTTTTGTAACGGATATATCTCCAGTGATCATGTTATCCATTTGGATTGGTTTTCTTATTGTGACCATGTCGTAGATTGAGATGTTGTGGTTCTCTTGGGGTGAACCATTTTCTTTTAGGTCCATAATAAGATAGTATGTGTTTATTAGATCAAGTATTGTACCGGTTGGTGCATATTGGCCTGAGCGTTTGGGCATAAAGGTTTTTGGTGTTAATTGAAAGGTGTGCTGATTTGATGTGAACCCTCACATGTTTCTTATACCTTCCAGATGATGTATTTTTGGTTCGATCCTATGTATACGTTTCATATTCTTTTGGCCGACCTAGTAAAGTTTATTTTGGATCCGATTGATGTATATATTGAGTGAATTGGCTATGCTAGAGATATGCATGGAGATATGAGTGTGTGTTAGATAGGACAAGTATGTATGCAAGATGATGCCGTGGATGCGAAAGTTGTGCAAAGATTCAGAGATGTATTGAGCAGACAATTGAATATTCACTGTGAACTGTTATCTGCATTCTAACAGATGCTATTTGTACGCAGTTCAATCTACTATTTCTTTTATATTGTGAGAGCCCTGAAGAAGTGATCTTCAATTGAACAAGTCCTCTTTTGTATCTTGCTTGAGCTTGTGCACCCTAGTTTGCAAGTTCGAAGCAGTAAGCTCTTTTTGGCAGGAAGCCTTGTTCATTGTAAAACAATTATCATATATTGTGAGTTAAATCTCACTGTGGTTTTTCTCAAGTTGGGTTTTCTACGTAAAAATCTTGGTGTTCTTGTGACTGTGTTTGGATGTTTGTGTCATTTACTTTCATGCCGTTTTATTGGGATAATTGCAATTGTTCAAATAACTTTATGTGTTGAAGTTTTTGTGAATGCTGATTCATCCCCCACTCTCAGTTTCTGGTAGTGTTCAACAAACCCCTTACATAAGTGACCATTGAAACAAAGAGAGGACACAAGTTCCATACTCACACCAACAACTAGCTACGACGGAATAGGTTCTTGGATCTGTACATGGATAGATTCAATGACATATCTAGAGTGGCAAAGGTGCCAAGCCACCACACATAGAGGGGGATTCTCCCGCAACTTGTCTCCATCTAATCGCACAGTTTCCAACCATTGTGAGCTCCTAAGAATTTGATGGGGGGAAGGAAGGAAACTCTTGTACAAAGCAAAGTCTGATGCGAGATTAGGTTCATCTAGAACTAGAGCAATTTTAGGGACAAACCAAGCACACACAAGCTTGGCTTCGAGTAGGATGTCCAACAAAAGCTCATCATTTGCCTCAACATCCTAGAGAGCCTGCCCATCCACATCATCCCTACTGCTGCTGGTGCTTCCACTCATTGATAAACCTCAACACTCATAGAAAAATAGTTAATTACCTAATTAATTAATTATTAGATACCTTCTTTACTTTGATACACTTAAGCTAAACTTGGGCCATGTACCTTTTTTTGTCTCAAGTCATAAGATGAGGAGACATGTCATGATCTAATATAATCCTCACCTAAGGTTTCATCTAGGGTTGTTTTTTTGGATCATTACGAATCTCAAGGGTTACATAGTAAGCTCGTTGTTTTGTTCTCTCTTTATGATAAGTGTTTGGATTGCAGGTGATTTTTGGGAGTTGTGGGGTATAACAATCAATTCTAATGTGGTTAATATAGTCGAATAGGGCTAAGATAGAAATGTGTGTGTTTTCCTACTTTTTGTGTTTTTGGCACATTCAAGCACTATGGGAGTCAAGGGTTCAAGCTTGCCAAGTACCTAGCAAATACTCTATAATTTCTATAAAAAGTTTGCTACAAAAATCCGATGAGTTAAACTCTAAAAAACGTTTTGTCATTTTTTTTGTTTAGATAACCCATGGTCACCTTTATCATGATCCTATGTAAGCTCATCAACTCTTGATTTTTATTTTGAATATGTTAGGGTTCGTCTTCTTTGATAGGTTTCAAAATGTCATTGGTAGGGCAACTGAGAGCCTTAGTTTGTGCTAGTATTTTAAGTTGAAATGCCATAGTAGATATATTTTTAGAGAAGCTCAACTTCACGTAATGTTTGTCTTTTGAAATTGTATTTACATGTTCCTTATTCAATTAATATTGTGATTTTTGAATTTTATAGGTGAGGTATCCTATATTATTGACAGCAACAAAGAAGGAAGTGGCTAGAGAATTGTGCATAGCCTTTGATCAAAAGATATCTACTTCTTTTCTTTTATGAACATTTGTTGAACACATCATTATATGGTTTTTGTATCTTTTTATTCAATTTCACATTTTAACTTGTGAATCTATTGTGGTAAAAACTGCATTCTTTCACTTAGTTGTTTGTGGCGACGTTATTTTTTGGTCTATTGAGGTTATTGTTATCACAAAAGCTTGCACCCTTGCTGAGCTATCAACTCAACAATCTTGTGAAACATTGAAACAACCCTGAAGTGTGGGACCTTGCACAAGGGGTTGAATCTCTGGAGAAGGCTGACTTCCTACTGAATCCAAGTGCAGGTGTTGAACCAACTCAACACTCCAAATCTTACTTCTAAACCTACCCTAACAACTTGTAGAGGAAAAGGGAAGAGAGAAATGCTTAAAGTGAAAGGAGGTGATGCATCAAGATAAGAGATGTTTCTCTCCCCACCCGAAATTGCACAAACTTCAGTTGCATGAATGACCTCGATGCATGTATGGAGATTAGAACTTGCTGAAGGTCAAGAGGGGAGAAGGCTTCCCACAAGTCACACCCAGAAACAGGTTAACACAACATATATGTGAAAGAAAGCCACAAACATACACTTACAATGAAGGTAAGAAGACATACACAACATACATAAGTTGAAGTATGGCAAAAATAATGATTTCAATCCATTATATGGCCAATGGCCAAACTTACAGTTGCAAAAATGCAAGAAAAATACAAGTCTTCAAGAGAAGTGAAAGAGCATAGAATAACTCAAGCCAACGGGGAGAGAACACTTTACAATGAGGCTTAATAGCCTTTATATAGAAAAATGGTCGCAGAGGAGAGACCATTGGTCAAGGAAGGGAAGCATTGACCCTTGAGTGTGCAAGGAAATGTCAGTCACGGAATGCAGGAAAGTGCATGCACCTTACATTGTGTACATGCAAGCAACCCAACCATACCCTGACAACGCAATCCCAAAAGAAGAAAGGTACATCTAGAAGGTAGATTACTTGAATTTCCAAAGTCAGAGCATGTAGGCATGACATAAATAACCATAAATAGCATGGCCTTGTACTCCACCTGATGGAAATACTGCAAAAATCATTAAATGCGCCCCTGTAGCTCCACGAAAGGTGTACAAGTCGCAAGAGTTGTTGGAGCATTAAGAGATTTGAGTGTTGATCATGCCTTCCGTAAGTGATGCAAACCAGAAGGAAGTTGGAAGACTTGGGAAACTTGGGCTTCCGAAATTGGGAAGACTTTGGAAACTTGGGTTTCCGGATTCTGAAGGGAAAGGCAAGGACTTGGTGATTTTGAGATTCCGGGATCCTGATGAAGGGAAAGGCCCAAGGACTTGGCGATTTCGGGATTCTGGGATTGCGAAGAAGGGAAGGGCAAGGACTTGGCGATTTCGGGATTCTGGGATTGCGAAGAAGGGAAGGGCAAGGACTTGGCGATTTCGGGATTCTTGGATTCCGGGATTTTGAACAAGGGAAAGGCAAGGACTTGGCGATTCTGGGATTCCGAAGAAGGGAAAGGCAAGGAATTGGTGATTTCGGGATTCCGAAAAAGGGAAAGGCAAGGACTTGGCGATTTTGGGATTCCGAAGAAGGGAAAGGCAAGGACTTGGTGATTTTTGGATTTCGGGATTCCGAAGAAGGGAAAGGCAAGGAATTGGCGATTTTAGGATTCCGAGATTCCAAAGAAGGGAAAGGCAAGCACTTGACGATTTCGGGATTCCGGGATTCCGAAGAAGGGAAAGGCAAGGACTTCCTTCTGACAAGACAACACTTCACACTTCATGATTCCATTGTTTTCGCTTTGATCAACTGGGCAACGCTGGTCCATAGAACATATCTCTGATCGATTCTCACTGATGGACCAAGGGTGTTATAAAATGACAACATTTTTTGTGACCTTTGCTGGATGCTTTCCTGGTAAGCATGGAATCCAGAAGCCTTGAGCATCCATTGGGCACTGAGTCACTGAAATGACCCAAAACATGTGTGCGCCATCACTTGGAGGGAAATTGGAAACTAGAGCACACACCCTCTTAAGGAGAATGTGGTAGGTGCACAAGCACTTATGAAAGCAAAATAATTTCTAATCTAATATTTACATAGTCATCAAGACCCTCTTTAGAAACAAGGCTTGAGATGAATCCCATTCACTAGGATTGGAAGAACTTCGCCATCAAGCCTGGAGAGATGAAATGCATTGGCCTCCTTGCAACTAGTGATGACATACGAACCATTCCAGATAGCATCAAATTTGGAGTGTCGCCTGACTTTGGCTCTGTCTGCATCCCACTTTAGAACCAAATCTCCCTCTTTGAAGACTCTATTAGTAGCCTTTTTGTCAAAAACTCTCTTGACTTGCTCTTGATGAGTCTCAAGCGTATGCATAGCCTGACCTCTTACCTCTTCCAGCTCCATTAGCTCAACTAGCCTTATTGTCATGGCATCATTCTTTGCCAATTTCAGCTGATGTGCTAAGTTCAAGAGAGGGTAACTCTAGGGAAGTTGGGAGTCTTGCTTCTTTCCCATATACCAGCATGAAAGGGGAGTTACTGATCGCCCTCTTGGGTGTGATCCTGTCAGCCCATAAGGCTGTCCTCAAATTTGTATGCAACGACCTCTGGTTGTCTTCAATCGTCCTTTTGATTATCCTATTGAGATTCTTGTTGGAAGATTCAGCTAAGCCATTACCGTGAGGGTAATAATTGGATGACATCTTCAAGTATACACCATGCTTAACTATCCAAGAATTGATTTGGGTTCCAACGTATGCCTTCGCATTGTCTGATATGATGGTGGATGGGGCACCGAATGTTGTCACAATTCCATCAATGAATTCCAACACTGAGGCTTTAGTGGCATCTCTTAATGCAACTGCCTCTGTCCACCTAGTGAAGTAGTCTGTTGCGGCCAAGATCCACTTGTGGCCAACACTAGAAGGTGGATTTATCATGCCAATGAAGTCTAAACCCCATTGTGGGAATGATTGATCTGCTCAGATAGGGTGAAGAGGTGGGGCAGCTAGACTTTGCTTTCAAGAGAAGAAAGTACATTTCTTGCAATTCTTCACTTATCTATGTGTGTCATTGAATAAGGATGGCCAGTAATAACCAGGCCTCATTATTTTGATAGCTATAGTCCTTGTAGAGAAGTGCCCCCCTGAAGAGCCATCATGAAATTCTTCTAACAATCTGCTGACTTGATTTTGGTCGATACATCTTGACAAGACTCCATTAGAGTCTCTTCGAAAAAGCGTGCCATCCACTAAGACAGAGTCCTAGGGGATGGACTGCAACCTGAAATGCCTTCTTTTGGCCTTATCTAGACCTTGGGGGTATCTTCCTTCCATTAAGAAGATGGTCATGACACTTACCCAATTGAATTGAGTGTCGTTGCTAGTTGGTTGATCCTCTTGTAACACAAGGGCAACCTCTGAAGTAGTCTCGGAGGATGAGACAAGCTGTTCACGTAGGCCTCTGCCTCTTACAAGTCTGGTGATCTTGATGTTGATGTCATATTCGATGACCTTGGTTATCCACCCAACCCTCTTCTCGCTGATGTCCTTGTTTAGAAGGAAATCTCTGACACTCGCATGTGGAACTAAGAGATGGATCTTGTTGTTAGACAACATGGGCCTAAACTTTTTTAATGCTCTTACAACAGTGAGGACTTGCTTCTCTACATAGCTATACTTAAGCTCTTAGTCTTTTAACCCCTCATTGAAGAAGGCAATAGGTTGCTCCAAATCATCATTGTTCAACTGTTTTAGGACAACTGAGATGTTGGATTCTCCTCTGAAGGTATAGCGGATAAAATGCCTTTCATTCTTAGGATTGACAAGGGTAGGGGTTTGAGCAATCACTTGTTTAATCTTTTCAAATCTGGCCCTACCCTCCTTGGTCTAATTGAAAACCAAATTTTTCTTCAACGTGGAGGTGAGGGGTTTTACCCTAGTGGCAAGGTTGGGAATGAACCTCCTCACAAAGTTGTTCCTACCAAGTTAACTTTGCAATCTCTTCTTGTGACTGGGAAGTGGGCGAGAAAGAATAGGCTCCACTCGCTCTGGATCAATGGTCAATCCATCTTTGGATACAATGTGTCCTAGCAATCTTCCTTGATCAGTAGAAAATACACACTTGCTAGGGTTCAAGGACACACCGTATTCCTTGCATTTCATGAACACCTGCTCAAGATGACCAAGATGGTCAGCTGCATGCTTCGAATAAATAGTTATGTCATCAAGGTATTGTTGACGTGTATTTTGTACACAATCATACACAGAATAAAATACCGACAGGCATCTTATCCTCTCTTGAGAAAATAGTCTCTAACTGCTGAAGATCTGCAAAAAGGATCAGTTAGATGGACTCCAAGGTTCTTTTAGTGGGGTCTCCACGTGTGGACGAGCTTTTTAGTGGTATGATGTGATTTGCTGTTTCCTCCAAGGCGTCTTACGGATTCCAAAGGCTCGAAGATTTTACTAATCTAAAAGGAACTTTCAAAAAATGGAAAAAGGACAGGGTTTAAGGAAGTCTAATCTAGCCTAACCCTATGAACGACTTAGCATGAATGAGATTTGGCAAGATTCAACCAACTTCAATTTTGCCATAAGATAACAACTCAATTGAAATTAGTGCGATCTTCTAAGGTAATAATGGTATTCAATGCATCAAAGACCAAGGACACTACTACGAAGGTACATATCCTAGATACGAAAATGCTTGAAGGTTAAGGACTCAAAATGTTTTCCAGTCGACCACACAAGGCGTTCCTACAATCAGCAAGAAGCTAGTGGTTTGGATTGCGAATCCTACCAAATATCAAATCTCACACTTAGTCTTTCAAATTAACAAACTACTTCGATTGAGCGTGATTCAAGTACATCCAACAACCATGAAGATAACTCAAGAAACTTGCAACAAAACACCATAACTTCAATATTTTATTGATTTCCAAGTCATCATATACAACAATTGCTTGAATTTCTCTCTTCAAGACTCAATCTTGCTACAAAATAAAAATTGCTTCTAACTCTAATCTCTCTATTACATCAACTATTATCTCTCACACTATTCACTATTTTTCTATTACCAAATGAAATGGAAAATGGGGGTATAAATAGCATCCCCAGTTACAATGAAAGGTCCAGATTGAAAGTAAATCAATGGACAAGATCATGACACCTAAACCCTAATTAGGGTTTGTTACAAATGACCTCCTTTTTACTGAACAACATTAAATACATAGCCAAATATTAAATTTGGCACAAAAATCTAGGAGGTATCAACCAATGAGAAATAAGATGTCATGTCATCTGTAACAACCTTTCATCTAGAATCTTATTCCCTTTCCAATTCTCTTTCTTAGCATATGCAATGAATTTTGTCACGATTCCTTCGATTTCTGTGCTTGGAATCTCGGGAAGATTCTTGATACTCTCTTCTAAGTGGATAACCTGATCAAATGCATCTAGAAGAGCTGTGTCCCAAGTAGGTTCAAGTTCCTTTGTTCTATCAATCAGGAGCATGGTGGCATACATCTGATCATACTGCTCATCTGTAACATCTGCGTCCTTGCGAAAGATGATCTTGATTCTATCCTCAAATTCTTGTAAATCCACATCTGTCTCGACCTCGATCCTTCTGCCAAGAATGGTACGAAGTACCTCAAATACTCTGTCCTGGATCGGATTGATCACCTCCTCAACTTGACCACATCTAACACTGATGTCCTCAAAGAGAACACTCTTTATATGGAGTAAGGTTGACCACTGAAACAAACTGTGAGAATCACCTTCTAAGATCCTCTCTTGTGCTAAAATTCTTCTGGATGTGTGTCTTATAACTTTCAGGACAGGGATGACAACGTCCTTGGTATGGGTAAACGCAGCTACTGTTGCCATCAATCTGTGAATAATCTCAAGAACTTGGATAGCCTGGTGGGTGATCTTCGACATCCTTGTAACAAACTCTATGGCCACCGTGTGAGATCTATCCATCCAACCACATGTACGCTGGACCAGGTTCCTGAATCTTTTTGCTTCATTGATTGATTGAAGGGGCAATGCCTGCAATGGTGATCTAACTGGATCCTGACATCCCAAAGGTTCATTGATGTGACTGAAATATGTCCTCCATGCACCGACCTCTTTCTCAAGCTTTCTATTCTTTTCTACTTCTTCTCTAAACTTGTCCTTCAATGCCTCAAATGTGTCGGTGGCATCATCTAAAGTCTGCTCTGCTGTGGAAGGTCCTAACTCAATAGTCTGTATATGATAGTCCTCTGCTAGGATCTCACCCTCATATTTGTCTGCTACCGGTGTAGCTATCTGCAATTTTCTAGATCCAGTCTCATCTCGAATCATCTTGGACATCTTTGTAGCCTTCTTCTTCTCTGTTGTCATATGTGAACGTCCTACGAGGCTCTCTAAATCAATTGCACTGTCCTCGTCCTCAATTACGATCACCTTAGTCAATCTTTCCTTCAACCAATCTGGGATATTTGATCTTGTCTCTTGAACTTGAATCTCTTTATGTACTATTTCTTCTTGTCTGGGAGGAGATGTTACTTCATTATCATTATCTAAATCATAGTCTTGGAGAGATCCATCGGATGAAACATGCTGTGCCTGTCCTTCCTCCTGTCTGTCATTCTGTACCATCGATTCCATGGACTCTTCCACTCGAACTGTTCTATCCTCTGGCCTGGAAGAAGTACCTGGTGTTTGATCTTTGTTGGCACCTTGCTTTTTCTTGGAAGGCTCTTTCTTTTCTGATCTTTCCTTTCTCTTCGAACCTCTCGAATGGAGATTGCCCTCACTGGCACATCGAAGGTTACCTTCACCTGAATTCCTAGGATTAGGATTGCCTTCACTAACACTGGCTCCACCTTCGGCTGGTTTCTCTTCCAAAGTAAAAGACATGGCTATGCCTTGTTCTCTCAACTTCTGATGCTGAACGTCTACCCATCTGCGAGTACAAGACAAGACTGGTGCCATCAAATCATCTAAATCCACGGCCTCGGGCTCATTCCAATTCAAACTTATTGTCTTGCTTTCTCTATCATATGAAGATTGGATGTGCCTGCCGTTGTCCTGAGCTTGGTCGGCTACTCTGTAAATCTTACATTTCCTGATGAAATCCAAAGGCAATCTAGAATGTATCTTTCGTTTCACTTCGAGATCATCTAGGAGATTCATCATAAAATCTTCAATTTGGTACTCATGTCTAAATCTTCTACCGACCGTCTCCTCTAAATGTCCATGTGGATCAAAACTATTCCTCCAAGCAAAAGATGAAAAAGGATACAAGGCTAACTCCTTCTCTGCGTCATCCATGGCTAAGACATTAGGACATACCTGAACTGAATTACCCAAAATAATAGGTACCTGAACTCCATTATGATGTCTGTGTCTGAATGCCTTCACATATGCTGCCAACTGCCTTGTTACTTCAAGTAACACAATTCTATCTGTCGGGTACCTCGGCAACATGTATGGAGGTAAAGGACATCCATGCACTCTAATGTAAGTGAACTTGGGAAACTGAATGAACCAAGCACCATACCTCTTGATGAATTCCTGGGCATCCTGAGATAATCTGTTGTGAATCCCTCCTTGCAACGTCCTTGTGATGTTCATCGTGAAAGTATCATCGATTAACTTGTAGTTCTTCCCTGGTGGATGATGCAAGTAGGTATAGGATTCACAAACTCTGACCTCGCCGGGTCCTCTTCCAATCACTCCTCTGTGAGGTAGTCCTGCGTACTCAACGCTCCTGATTAAGGCATAGATGACGTATGAACTCATGTGGAAGGACTTAGTAGCCCTGAGTCTTCTCAACTGTACGTCTAAGCAATGGCTAATTATCCTAGCCCAATGTATTGTACCCTTTCCTTGAACAATCACCTGGATGAAGTAAAACATCCATTTCTCAAAATAGAGGGCATGAGGTGCTCCTGTAACTCTGTTGAGCATGGTAATCAAATCTCTGTACTCCTCTTGGAAATCAATCCTGTGTGGTGTGTTCGGTACTTTGCTCAGACGGGGACGACTCTTAAGTAGCCAGTCCTTGTTGATTATGTTTAGGCAAGCATCTGGATCATCATCGTACACTGATCTGGCTCCTTCAATGCTCTTGTATATCATGTCCCTGTGCTCTGGAAGATGGAAGGCTTCACTTATGGCTTCCTCTGAAAGGTACGCCAAAGTGTTTCCCTCATTGGACACAATTGTCCTGGACTGTGGATTGTAATGACGGGCACACTCGATCATCAACTCGTGGCACTGAATGGCTGGAGGAAAACCGGCCGCCTTAATGATGCCACTCTCTATTATTCTCCGGGCGACAGGTGATGGCTTGCCGATGTAAGGGACCTCTCGGAACTTCTTCGTGCTAAAGTTCCCCAAGTTTGTATCTCCAATGTTGCTCCACTTGGACACGATCTTGGTCTCCACTTCTTCGGTCTTCTGATCTTCTTTCATGAGAGCCGAGCGACTGGTGGATGCTCCCGCCTTTGGGGTCGCCATACCTACACAACATTTCATTATAAGAAATAGATTTTGCAATAAATAACGTAAATAAGAGAGATAAATTTTAGGAAACCTCATGATAAGTCTCCAGAGTTATCATTTCCTAAAATACAACGATTGAGCTAAGAGATTTCAAAACTCAAAATTTCAAAATTTGAAATATGACGATGAATGAATAAAGCAATAACAATTAAATCGCCATACCTCGATAGAGAGCTAACTCTAGAATGCAAAAACAAAATTTGCCTAGGCAAAATTGAGGTATAAGATAATCTTCAATATGATCTCCTCAAAATTGACTTCGCCACCTCTGGAGAGAATGTGATCTTCAATTATCGCCTTGGACGTGGTTTCAAATGGATCTTCAAACTCGCCTTGGTGTGGTCTTCAAATTCGCACCACCCTTGGTCTTCAACGTAATTCGCACTCTATATTAGCGCCACCTTTGGTTTGAAATCGCACCACCTTTAGATAACTTAGCGCGCCACCCTTGGTTGAATGAAACTCGCACCACCTTTGAAGTGTCTACGCCACCTTGGATAATATTCGCACTATATTCGCCTCTTTCAATTCGCATGAAGGAAGGTAAAATAATGATGTAGAAAATGATAATTCCACTCCCCTTATATAGCGCGTTCATCCTTCACCCCTTAGGCCGACTTGATAAAAATAAAACCATTTTTTAAATGATTTGCAGTGAAATGACAAGGCCGACCTCCTTAAATGAGCGCTTGAAATCGATTTTTTATTAATTAAATAATTAACTATTAATGCCTTGCGTTTTTTAAATGAGAATTTCGATTTTTAATAAAGGCAAAAAAATAATTAATAAGAGATAACGCCATATTAAATGCCAAATAAAAATGGATTTTCAATTTTTTAAATTGATTTAGCATTTAAGGAAATTTGAATTGTTTAATTTGGCGCCAAAAATATGAAAATAAAGGGGCGTACCTCATCGCTCTGGTCCCTTGGAGAGGGACAGGAGCGATTCATGATTTTGGTCTTGATTCTTGCGTTTTCAACGTTCAACTCCTTCATTTCCACGTCCCAAATCGATCATCTGGTGGTCCTTCGAATTTGAATTTCTTTCTTGTGCGAGCAAGTGCATCTTATGACCATTATCGCCCTGGTCCCTTGGAGAGGGACAGGAGCGATCCTAAGGTTTTTTGCTTGAAATTCTCCATTTTGGTACGATCCTTTCCTTGTATCATCTTCCAAATGCCATTTAAAACCTTGTGCGTCCTTGTCTTAATCGTGATTTTCAAAGAATATCATGTGTTTTGCCTAACATCGCCCTTGTCCCTTGGAGAGGGACAGGAGCGATCTCCATGTCTTCGCGTTCATCTTGTATCTTTTGACCTTCGAACTTCCATTGTAAGGCGAATAACGTCTATGCTCATTCCTTTCGCGTTTATTCCATTTGTCTTCATTATGTGTTTGGACGTATTAAAGGGACCATCGCCCTTGTCCCTTGGAGAGGGACAGGAGCGATCCATTATTTCTCCTTGATCTTGGCGACTTTTAAACTTCGATCTCCTTTGCAATGTCCTTCAAACGTCGTCCTTCGCACTTCCTAACCTCGCTTCGCCTTGATCTTTGAAGGAACGTGAGTGTTTTGATAGTATCGCCTTGGTCCTTGTCCAAAGGACAGGAGCGATATGGGGCTTTTACACTATTTGGCGATGTTTAGACGTTCAAACCCTTGCAAATTATCTTCAAACGATGCCATGGACCTTGCATAACCTTGTGAATCTTTAACTTAGCACGCACTTGGAACAAAACGAGGAATCCAAAGCGAATCGCCCTGGTCCCTTGGAGAGGGACAGGAGCGATCTAGTCTCCATGCTCAAAATGATGATCATTTCACGTTCAAAACTCTTGTTTATCATCTTGTTGTCATACCATGGACCCTCCAGAACATTGCAACATATTGTCCTTACGTAAATTTTGCCTAAAATGATCAATACATCTAACATCGCCCTGGCCCCTTCCTGAGGGACAGGAGCGATCTATGTTATATGGTGTCAATTTCTTCATTTTAACGTCCCCTGAGTGTTTGCGCATGATGAAGATGCCTTGAAATGTCCCTCGCCACCTTGTCTTGACTTGTGTCGACCTTGAACTTTGGAGGAACGACCTTGAACTTGCGTGGGGGAGTATTATCATCATTGTATCGCCCTGGTCCCTTGGAGAGGGACAGGAGCGATCCTTCCCTTGTGGCCACTATCTCACTTTGCCAGGTTCCAAGTTTATATTCAACGGACTCGTCCTTCTTCCCTCTATTCGTTCATGCCTTGACATCATTTGTAACTTTGCAAGAAAAGCAATTATATCAAAAATCGCTCTGGTCCCTTCCTGAGGGACAGGAGCGAACTAGGCATTTAACACTGGTATGGACGTCCCAAAAAATCTTCAATTTATATTCAACGCATTTATCTCATGTTCTCCTTTGTTTTTGAACGTAAACTTGCCTTGACCTTTGTCTGGATTTTGCAAAATGAAGGAAATCGCTCTGGTCCCTGGGAGAGGGACGAGAGCTACAAGGTACTTCGCCTTGGTCCCTTGGAGAGGGACAGGAGCGATTTAGTCAATATAGGTCATTTTCCTTCGTTTCTGCATATCAAATTATATTCATTTGGCAAAGCATCCTCCCTTGGACGTCCTCAAATCATTAAGCTCTCGAAATCTTGCAAGGACAAGACGAAATTTGAATTGTAGCTCCGGTCCTTCACTGAGGGACAGGAGCGATTTTCCTCCTGGAGGCATGTCTGTGCTCATGAAAATCTTCAATTTATATTCAATGGAAAGATCTCGTCGTTCTCCATCACTTCAAACGTAAAATTTGTCTGGACTCTGCAAGAATGATGAGATATTTGAAAATGAGCTTCCGTCCTTCACTGAGGGACAGGAGCGATTTTGCTCCTACAGGCCAAAATAACAAGATTTTTCACATTTTAACACTTCACGAGGCGAAAACAAATCAATTCCAATGCCCAGGATCAAAATTCAAAAAAGTCAAAATTTGGTCAAAATATTCAATCGGACAGAAATTCACATTGACGGTCAACACTTAGACAAATTTAAGCTCTGCATGAACATTCCAATTGAAAATTAGACCATTTTGGCGAAATCATTGCATTCAAAATTTGCATTCCAGAAAAGGAAGCTCAAAAGCTCTCAAAAAACAACTGGATTTTGGCTTGAAAAAGCAAAATTTAAAACCCTAAGGCTTGGCCCTAAATCCAGACAACCAACCAACTAACAAAACCCTAAAAACAAAAGCGAAAACGAGCGAAAAACAAGCAAAAAGAGGGGGTCCCCATTTGCGATGGGGCGATGTGTGAAATGGTCACAACATCTGGCGACACCACTGAGAAATGTTGCAAAACATTTCCCCATTCTTCTTCCTTACAGGGACAAGGTTGGCCACCTATGAGGAGTGCTTGATAGGGAAGATGATATTGGCTTCTATGAGCTTGGTTAATTCCATACTTGTTAGTGGCCCAATTTTGGGGTTTATTGGCCTTTGCTTTTGTCTAACGAGCTTTGCGTCCGGGTTTAGCTCTATAGTATGCTGGGCTAGGCTAGGGTCAAAACCCTTCAAATCTTCATAGGTCCAACCATGTCGTCATATCTTTGACAAAGCTCAACAAAGGCCTCTTGTTCGGTTGAGGAACATACCTTGCCCAAGTTTAGAGACCTCCCCTCGACAACAACATCTGGCTTGTAATAACCCTTCTTTTCAGCCGGGTTCATCTTCTCCTTCAATTGATTGTCCGAGTTGAAAATGCCTTCTAAGGTGAGTAGACCTTTAGGCAACTTGTTGGAGTTGAGCTGCATGATTTGATCTCCATACTGGTCTTGCAGCTTAGACTGATTTTTAGCAGAAAATTTCGCTTCATTTTGCAAGAAATTAACAATCTGCTGATCACTTTCGAATACTTGCCAATTCGCTTAATGGTCTGGGACAACAGACCTGACAACAAGCCTGATGTGTTGTTCCTTCTCTCTTGGAACATGCACTTGTATGTCAAACTGAGCACCAACCGTTGCAATCATATCAGCATGCTTGTTCTGACTTCTAGGAATGCTCTGGATGTTGAAGGCTTCGAATCCTTCAATCAAATCCCAAACCCTTTGTTTGTATGATTTGAGTAGGTTGTTGTTTGTTATGCTTTGAGCTCTTATATGATTAACAACCAATTCACTATCTCCAAATACTTGCAAAGATCTGATCTTTCTATTTTGTGCAAGTTGGAGGCCTTGGATCAAGGCGTCATACTCAGTCGCATTGTTGGTGCAACCAAATTGAAGCCTAAAAGAGAAAAAATATTTCCCCTGCTCAGGAGAAACAAGCATCACACCAGCACTTGCACCGTTTCTGTTTCTTGAACCATCAAAAAACATGCTCCATAACCCCTTCGAATTTTCTTGTGTCTTGATGAGGTTAGGAATAGGAGTATCCTCCTCATGAATACAATAGGTACCAAGCCCAGTCTCTTCAGTTTCAACTAATGGATCAAACTGAAAAGCATTGGCCCATTCGTCTAGCAAACAATCAGGGACTTCTTGCAAAAGAGTAGCAGGCTCACGAACAATACACTCCTCCCCCTCTTTGTGTAAAGTGCAATTCATGTTTATAGGGCTGGGGGGTGTAGGGCTCAATGTGGTTTTGCGCGATGGGATCTGCCCTTATGGTAACCTTGGTACGATTCCTTGTTCGAAACAACATGTGGGACAAATCAGAAGACAGATATACACCTATCTTTGCGGTGAAGTCTCTAGACAGACATATGGCAAAGAAGGCAGAGAGGTTGATGATTGATACGTCTTGCAAGACAGTGCAACCAGGGCATGCATGCAAGGTTAACTTCAAATTTTTAACAACCCCTACTATCTTAATATAAGTGCCATCCAATTGGAGCACCCCCTTAGTCACAGATATTCTGTGCCAAGAAGATCAACTACCTTCTTAGGCATGACTGAGCTACTAGCTCCTGAATCTATCATGTAATTGTGAACTAAGTTATCTCCTATGATTAAAGAGAGATAGAAGGGGGGAGGCTTGTGTATCTTGGTAGAGACTGCCTTCCTGCTAACTGCTGCCTCATCACTTGACTGGTTGATGTCCGTTAATGCCTCCTTGAGAAAATCTCTTTGAGATGGGATGGAAAGGGCTTCCCATATAGTGACATTGAGGTTGGCCTTCTTCATCTGATCTACTATATTGAAAGGAACACCAGCTGATTTTAGAGGCCCCCTTGAAGCTACAAGGTCTACCTTTGTCTTTGGACGACTTGGGCCTCCTTTTGCCTCATGCTCCCTTGCGTGCTATTTTGACTTGTATCCTGGATAACTACTTTGGGTGTTGAAGCTTGGGTTGATGCTGCTCCATTGCTCTCTTCTTTGACCTCGTATATTGTAGCATAGTCTCACAATTTGTAAAAGTAGAATCACCTTGTAAGTGAGCCTAATTGCCAACACTAGGCTGATTTGGGTCATATTGCGGGCCAGAGGTGGTTGGCTCATTCTGCACTACTAAAGCTTGGGCAAACTCTCCATTTTGGCACACACCTTGGTTGTGTGGCTGATTGCATGGTTCACACCAATCTTTCTCTTGGGCGAGATTGTTTTGCATTGGAACTATTGCTTTTGAGTTACTTAGAGTTGTGGGGTTCACACTATTGAAGGGCCTAGCATTGCTCCATTAGTTTTGCCCCTGAAAGGGTGGCCTATTGTGCCGATTGTTCTGATTTTGTGCTTGATAAGGCATGCTATGTTGAGCTTGTTGCCTCTTTAGTGTCACCAATTCATTGCCAAAGTTTTGCAATAGAGTCTTGACTTCATGGAGCTCATTTTCCGGATGTGGATGGTTGACTTGTAGGTGCCATGGGGATAGGGGCCAAGGTGGTCTGTTGAGTAGGTGCTTTTGGGAATAGAGGCATTGGCCTCCTTGGAGCTATCTTCCCAGACCGTATCAAACAATTTTAAGCCCTTATGGCTATGTTATATGCATCTGGAAGAGAGGTTCCGCCCATTGATTGTATCATGACAGCTACATCGCTGTTGAGAGCTCTTAGATAATACATTAAAGCATGATTGGGAGATGGCTTTACAAGGGCAGGGATTCCATTCCATGTCTTTTGGAATTTGAAACTGAAGTCTCCCATGAATTCATGAGGTGCCCTCTTAATTGTAGTCAACTGTTCCACAAGTGATAGGTGATCACTTTTGTCTTCGAAATGGTTGCACAACTTCTCCCCCAATTCATCCCAATTGTCAATGGAGCTAGGCGGCAACCCTCTATACCATTGCAAAGATTTTCCTTTTAAGGATGTGGCTAAAAGTCTGACAGCAACATCATCCTGAGTGACATTATGGATGGAGCAGATGTTTGCAATGTCTTGAGTGTGCTTTATAGGAGTAGTAGTTGTTTCACCAGTGAAATATGGTATACACTTTAACGCAGCCTCTAGTATATCATTCCATTGGGTCAAAATAAGAGGACTCCCCCCATTGAAGGTAACAAAACCCTGAGTTCTGGCCATGTGAAACAATGGTATATTGATATGAGTGGTGGGAGCCCTAGACCGTAATGGTCTTGTAAATGGAGGGGTAGAACAAGACCAAGCTGATGGAGTGTTTACAACCTTGACACCCTTGACTGGTGACAATGAAGGTCTACCTCTCCACCTTCTAGAACTTGAAGATGAGAGTTCTACAAATTGGAAACTACCTCTAGATGATGCACTTGTATGAATTCTAGGCATGAAATCAGCAACAGGTCATGAAAAGGAGACTCGGTCATGAGCAGAGTCGCCAAGTGCTTGATAGATGACTGCCTCCAAAGGCTGAGATACCAAGAACAACACTGAATCCTTAGCATGTAAGTTGAAATCAGTCCCACCGGGCATGTCAAAAACTGTTATCACAAAAGCTTCCACCCTTGCTGAGCTATCAACTTAGGAACATTTTGAAACATGGAAACAACCCCGAAGTGTGGGACCTTGCACAAGGGGTTGAATCTCCAGAGAAGACCAGCTTCCTTCTCAATCCAAGTGCAGGTGTTGAACCAACTCAACACTCCAAATCTTACTTCTAAACCTACCCTAACAACTTGCACGAGGAAAAGGGAAGAGAGAAATGCTTAAAGTGAAAGGAGGTGATGCACCAAGATAAGAGGTGTTTCTCTCCCCACCCAAAATGGCACAAAAAATCAACTGAAATACCTAGGAGATATGCAAACTTTAGTTGCATGATTGACCTCTACGCATGTATGGAGGTTAGAATTGTTAGTAGCAATGGAGGAAAACTGACGGGGGGGTGGGGGGGTGAATCAGTTTTCCCGGAATATAAAACTTAACCACCAAAAATAGATGAGATAAACTGCAACAATAACTGAGATAAGAAAAATGAATGACAACACAACACACAACACCAAGATTTTGATGTGGAAAACTTGGTTAAGGGAAAAACCACGATGGGATCCTACCCACAATAAGATGATGCTCTGCAGTAGTATGTGAAAATATTACAATGGGGAATGTACATGCATTCAGGCACACTGCCTAGAGATCACTGCTCCAAAGATAATGACCCGGAAGGCTACGACCCTCAGGGAAGTCTCACTGACTTACATCAAAATTCGGACTTCAATCTGGAAGGAATGAACTGTCAATAATAGAATCTCCAAATGCCTGATGACAGTTCCGGTTAAGCACAATGTCTGCTTTGCAACACCAAACTCTCCTCAATCACAATGCCGAAGGATGAATCACTTGATCGCACATACACCACTCTTTGATAATGCAGACACAACCTCGATACCCAAATTATATGACAATACCACCTATTTATACAATTCATCAACCTTGACAACAAGGTCGGCTAAACCCTCAATTCACAGTTACAAAATTACAACACACGATACAAAGATCGACCACCAGACCAATATAATTATTTACATGACATAACATGGACCTAAACCAAATCTCCAAACACGCAACACCAGCAAAAATCACGCCAAGATCAACCGCAACACGCTACACCATCAAGAAAACCACATAACACGAAGAACATCACTGGATTAGCAAATTACCAAAAAATTGCACAACGATCAATGCGGATCATCAAAACAAATAGGACACAATTAGGAAACACCAACAAGCACGTTAGAATCATCAACAACAATTGCACCAACACCACTTATCAAATTTTCATCAATCAACATCTGCAACTCAAGAACACTCAAACAACAACAACTGTCACGAAGAAAAGATAACTCGCGGAGCACCAAATCGCTAACCATTTGAAATGAAGATACATATGACCATCCCAAACAATATCCCAAAATCTCAGATCAAGATCTGATCACACCGGAATACACTGGAGGAAATACGGAACTCTGCAAAGCACTGATTAGATAAACAAACTCTAAAACTAGATCATCAGATATGATCAATTAAGCTTCCCGGATCACCAACACCAGCAAACCATAATCACGATGAACCAATTTGCAATCACCAGAGCAAGAATATGTTGACATCAATGGCAACAACATATCCTAGCAGCACCAATGTCCAACAAGAACTTGCTGAATGTCAAGAGGTTAACACAACATATATGTGAAAGAAAGCCACAAACATAACTTACAATGAAGGTAAGAACACATACACAACATACATAAGTTAAAGTAAGACAAGAAATGATGATTTTAGTCCATTATAAGGCCAATGGCCAAAGTTACAGTTGCATAAATGGAAGAAAAATACGTCTTTCAGAGAAGTGAAAGAGCATAGAATAGCTCAAGCCAACAAGTAGAGAACCCTTTGCAATGAGGCTTAACAACCTTTATATAGAAAACTAGTTGCAGAGGAGAGACCATTGGTAAAGGAAGAGAAGCCTTGATCCTTGAGTGTGTAGGGAAATGTCAATCAGGGAATGCAGGAGAGTGCATGCACCTGACATTGTGTACATGCAAGCAGCCCGATCATACCTTGACAACACAATCCCAAGAAGAAAGGTACTTCTAGAAGGTGGATTGCCTGACTTTCCAAAGTCAGAGCATGCAGACATGACATAAGTAACCATAAATAGCATGGCCTTGTACTGCACTTGATAGAAATCCTGCACAAAACATTAAAAGCGCCCCTCTAGCTCCACGAAAGAAGGTGTACAAGTCGCAAGAGTTGTTGGAGCATTAAGAGCTTTGAGTGTTGATCACACCATTTGGAAGTGTTGCAAACCGGATAGAAGTTGGAAGACTTGGGAAACTTGGGCTTCTGAAATTGGGAAGACTTTGAAAACCTGGGTTTCCGGATTCCGAAGAAGGGAAAGGCAAGGACTTGGCGATTTTGGGATTCCGGGATTCCGAAGAAGGGAAAGGCAAGGACTTGGCGATTTCAGGATTCCGGGATTTCGAAGAAGGGAAAGACAAGGACTTGGCGATGCCGGGATTTCGGGATTCCGAAGAAGGGAAAGGCACGAACTTAGCGATTCCGGGATTTCGAAGAAGGGAAAGGCAAGGACTTCCTTCTGACAAGACAACACTTCACACTTCATGATTCCATTGTTTTCTCTTTGATCAACTGGGGCAGCACTGGTCCATAGAACATGTCTCTGATCGGTTCTCACTGATGGACCAAGGGTGTCAAAAAATGACAACAGGTATCATTGCTACTTGGCACACATTTTCTTTAGTTTGGAGTTTGCACTACTTTGGGTATTAATTGAAACAACGAGCTATACTTTATAGGTCTCCTAATCGAATCATTTAGTTACTTTGTATAAGTTGACTATACTTGTAAGTTCTTGTGCCAAACTAATGAGTTTTTAAGATAAACAAAACAACGTTAGAATTCTAGCTTGTTAATTACTAATAATCTCGTTTTGATAGTTTTGTACCTTTATTTTTTTCTGGGATTGTCTTGAGTCATGCTTTTTGTTGTTGCTTTTTATCCAAAATGTTTTTTGGTTGAACATTGAAACATTGTTCTTTCAATTACTGTTACCCATGTAAGTTATAATCTTTTTAATGCTTTTTTTTAGGCATGAAAAATGCAAGCAATCTATTATTCTGCTCCCTTTGGGGCATGTGTTGTGCCATAGCAATCCAAATTTCTAATTTTCATTGGCACCTATAATAGAATAGTTATTTTATAGCTTTATTACAGTCAAAGACCAGCCACCTGCCATAAACAAATCCAACATGTAGTTGGCCTTGTTGATGCCCATACGAAACTCAACTTTCATGTTTATTTTAATGAAACGTGTTGTCAGTTAGCCTTCAAATATGAATGAATATCAAGTCAATTGTTTCCCTTGCAGTTAGCCAGCAAGGTTATTTGCCTTAGGTCCTTTCAACTGGCAATTTTTTGAGTGACAAGATGAGCCAGATAAGGACTAAGAAACACAATAAAAATTTGCCCTTTGAGCAAATATTGGCCTTCTTTTTCTTTATGGGCAAATGAAGGTTGTCAATAAGCTCTTCAAGGGTCATGGTTTTCAGTGATGATATGGAATTTTAAAAATGCTATAACACAGGAAGGAATCATCTGGACGATGGAACGTTCCTTGCCTCTGGGGATTTTTGAGAATGTTTGAAGCTACACTCTCTATACAGACAAGATGTTTCTAGGTTGTATGGTTGTACTTGGGCTGGTTGGCTGCATCTGAGATGTTCTTCAATTGTGTAAGTAATATTTAGGGGTACCTCACATCAATTTTTTTCAATGTTTGAAAATAAAACACATAGCAAGTGTCAGTCTGTTTTGAAAGTGTTTAATGCTATATTTTTCTTATACTGTGATGACTATCAAAAAGATTGAACAGTAAAATTATAAATTTGCATTTTAATTTCTGCTACTATACAACTGTCAGCTATGTGAATTATACTTGCATTTAATTTTAATATGGAATTGATACGTTATATGAATGTTTAAACTCAAATTTTTATCTCATGTAGACAACTAAACTCATAATAAATTGAATTTCCATAAATATACTGCATTAGATAAAAAATGGCCTGCGGGACTTCCATTTTTAAAACACGCCCTTCTTTACCATCTCTTTTTTTCACTCTGCTGTTTGACCATCTCACCATCTTCCCCATATTAGAAGTGCTAGCACAAATGCTCATCAAGTGATTCAAATGATGACCTTGTTGATAAATGATGCTGATCATGCAATGTATAGAGTGCTATTAGTGTTTTTTAGCAGATCTTTTATGATTGAATTTGTATTTTATTTGATGTCTAGCCATTGTTTTTGATTAAAGGGTCAAATAGGTTTTGAAGGGACCTAAAACCCTATATACAAAATGCTACCTTCAGCAAAACATTAGTAAAACAACAAGACAACGGCAACCAACCAAAAGATTGAAGAGAGAGAACATAGAACCAACATGGAACTAGGCCAAGACCAGAAAAGACAAAAGAAGAAAAGTTGCTTGAGATAAGTTAATCAGGCCTGTAGGTCCTCTAACGAGTGATCAACAACCTTCTTGAGATGACCCCTGGTGCGAGTACAAGCCCCTTTGCTTTCTTCAACACCAGTCTGATTAACTTATCCCCCAGATCGATGAACTCAAGATTACCTTATTGAAGCCTTTCAAAAATTTCGACCAATATCCTCATACTGTTCACAAACCCTTTAATCACGTTGTGGCTAAAATTCACTAGTTTAACTAGATTGACATTGATATTCTCCATTTTGGTTTCTAGTGCCACAATATGTCCTTCATAATCAGATTTCAAATTGGCCACATCCTTCATATCCTTTTGGAGAGATGCAACCACATTCTTGCCTTCTTTATCAACCCACAAGTCGCCATGCATCAAACCCTTGTCCATCTTTAATTGAATAGACTTGATCTTAATGCTCATCTGATTAATCTTATGAAAATACCAGTTGTGCATCTTGAAGGTATCCACGGCTGCATCCCTAGTGATACCTAGAAACATCATCACGATTTGCCCTCTCCAAATTGAGGTGGGGAGAGTCGGCTTCCAAGTGACACGGAAATGGCAATCTACTGCCTTCGCCGAAAGGAGTCCCCTCAGATTCGCTCGATCGAGAAGAATGGTGCTCAATCTGTTCCTTAGAGTCAAGGGGAATAGGGGAGGTCTTCTTTTTGCCCGTCTTCTAATTTCTACCAGTTTCGGCTTCCCCCATTTGTTTCCCACCCTAAGCTTAGAGTCCTCTTCAATATCCCTCCTCTCATCGTACGAAACAACAAATTTGAAATCCTCATTCTCTGGGGGGGTCAATTCCTTAGAAGGCTCAGGAAAACTCCTAGAAGGGGCAGGCAAAGATTTAATATGCTCCATGATGAGCATAATGAGGCCTTCGTGTAGAATGGGGTTTATAGGATTCTTTTAACTCAACTCACCCACATGGTTAGAGACTTTCCCTCTAATTGAACCTCCATTTAACCCATGGGTCTATTCAAGCATTCATTGCTTTGACCATGGTTATCCTCACTAACTCTTGCACAAAAGTTTATCCATTGGATAAAGACATTATTCATTGGATAATGGTTTTATTCATTCAACTCAAGCCTAACCTAACCTCCCAAGCTAACCTTCATGTCATGTCAAGCATTTAATGCTTCTTCCCTCTCCTCTCAAGCCATCTCATGTTGACATTTGTCATCTTGGGAGTGGATTGAAAACCCTCACATGGATCATAAACCCCTCAATCTTGGCCCTTGTTGAGATTACTCAATCTCAACCATCCATTTCTCTATTTTTCCTATAAATAGAGCTCATTCCTTCATAATCCAGATCCAGAAATTTGGTATGCATCTAAATTATAGTGAATTTAAGAGAGAATATTTAGGAACATAGTTGCTTTATTCTTCTTTTGGTTAAAATTGATAATAGCTTAATTTAACTCATTTTCTCTCATTCCTAGCTAGCTTGCATTTGCATAATCATAATCATTTTAAATCTTGAATCTCCATAAGACTTCCATAGTAGTGCAAAGCTGAGAGCTACAGTCATGTAGGAGAGGAACAAGGGAGGAGAAGCTATGAACATCTTGGTTAGCATTTGGAGGAGTGTGGTTAGCATCATGTTTAATATTTCTCTTGATATGCTTGCTTAGGATAATATTTTGTCGCTAACACTTCTTGTGTTGTGTTTCCATCACCATTCTAATCCTTTTTGCAGTGCATCATTTTTTTGAATGTTTTTGGTGTTTTTCTGGATATATTGGAGGAGCCTGATGCTCTATACAGCTTTATGTATGAAACCGTTTGAGGTGCATGTTGTTGATCAGAACTGGTAGCGGTTCCGCTTCTGAAGTTGCCAACTGGTATGCCTCAGACCCAAATATAGTAGTGATAACATATGGACCCAACCAGTTTGATTCAAACTTGCCCTGATGTTCTCTGTTTGGTTGTTTACGAGGATTTTCTCTAAGAATAAGATCACCTACCTCAAATGTACAAGGTTTAACCCGATGATTATAGCTTCTGCTCATGCCCTGCTGATAGGCCTTGAGGTGGTTGTATGCAGCTTGTCGCCTTTCATCAAGTAGTTCCAAGTCTTGAAGACCTGAGACTCGGTATGCTTCATCATCTATCAAATTATGCAAGGAAACCCGTAGAGATGGTATCTCAACCTCAATAGGAAGATTGGCTTCTACCCCATAGACCAGTGACTAGGGAGTTGCGCCTGTAGGGGTTCGAATGCTAGTTTGATATGCCCATAGTGCTGGATAAAATTGAACGTGCCAATCACGACCAACATCATTGACCGTTTTCTTAAGGATTCTCAATATGTTTTTGTTTGATGCTTCGGCCTGACCATTGCCTTGTGGGTAATAGGGAGTGGAAAAGCGGTGTTGGATGTGAAACTTCTCACAGAGCTCATAGACATCCTGATTTTTGAAAGGAAGCCCTTTATCTGTGATGATGGACATGGGTACACCATACCGGCAGATGATGTAATTAAGGATGAATGAGGCGATCTCCTTGCCGGTGACTTGGGTAAGTGGAACGACTTCGATCCACTTTGTGAAGTATTCGGTGGCTATGATGATAAATTTGTGGCCGTTGGATGAAGATGGATGGATTTTACCCACAAGGTCAAGTCCCCATTGACAAAAGGGCCATGGTGTTGTGATTGGTTGCAATTCCTGTGCTGGTGCATGTATCAGGTCTCCGTGAGCTTGACACTTCTTGCATTTTCTGACAAAAGAGTAGAAGTCTTTTTCCATGGAGGGCCAATGGTATCCGGCTCACACGATTTTCTTTGCTAGCGAAGGATCGCTTGAGTGAGTCCCACAAATTCCTTCATTTACCTCTTCTAAGGCCTTTGTTATCTCGTCTTGTTCCAGACAGTAGTACCAAGTAGACCTCATGTAGGAGTATTGACATTGCATGACCTCATGATATTGCCAAGGGCAATATTAGCAGTAGTACCAATTGCATCAACCTCGTACATTTTGAGCTACTCAAACAATGATCGCTTATCAAATCAACCAACCAATCAGAAAACATCTGCACACAACTGTCTTCGCAAGGATGCATCCTTCCTTACCAAAACAAAGACACAGTAACGTTTTCTTTGACAGGAAAATTCTGTTTAAGCTATCAAATACTTGGTCGGTTTGTTAGTTATTTATTCATTCATATCAGGTTCCTATGGTACTCCGGGATATCCACAAGTGATTAGAGTAGCCGGGATGGTTCCTAAATATCGTTTTGTTTGTTGTCTGCGGATTGTTCCAATGAAGTTTTGGGGCATGTACTAATGGTGTCTACGTGGGAAGTTCACTAAGCTACGTGATCATATGCAAAATCTAGTCATGGATCACTATGGCTTGTTGACTATAGTGTATACCTTGACAATTTGCGCATGAGCCAGAATGGAGGGTCACTTTCTTTTACTTGTCGATAAATGCTTGCTTGCAGGTACAATGCTCCAACTTGGTTCTTCCTACCTCGGCCAAGAACGATACTACCATGCTCGATGATGAAAATAAAGCACTATGAATACTCTATGGAACGTCATTTCATCTCATCTGTATATATAATACAACACATTCTTTTCCTTCTGCATTGTGTTGTGCTTTCTGTTTGACAAAATGCAGATGGAAAAGAATGTGTTGTATACTATATCTCTCGCACATTGGTAGGCTATGAACTCAATTACACACCTGTTGAGCGAGCTTGCCTAGTAGTAATTTTGGCAGCCACCAAATTGAGGCACTACATGTTATCACACAAGGTACAACTCATTGCTAAAATTGATCCACTCGAGTACCTAATCAGCAAGGCATCATTGACAGGCCGCTTGGCCAAATGGGTTATGATTTTGAGTGAATTTGACATTGAGTACGTGGATCACAAGGCTATCAAAGGGCAAGTTGTTGCAGATCAGTTGGCCGAGGAACCCCTCACAGGTGACCATCCTCTTGCTTCCAACTTTCTAGACGAAGAGATATTCATGATCTCAGCAACACAACCTTGGAAACTATAATTTGATGGCTCATATACTAGACATGGCTCGGGGGCAAGTGTTTTTTTCATTACACCTCAAGGCGATAACATCCCGAAGTCCTACAGGCTCACTTTCCCATGCACCAATAATATAGCATAATATGAGGCAGGTATATGGAGAATCTCAGCTAGTCATCCGACAAGTCATCGATGAGTACCAAACTAAGGATGATAAACTCATGCCATATAAAAGGATGGTGGATAGTTACAAAGAATCATTTACAACTATCACCTTTGAGCAAGTACCTAGAGATCAGAATCGAGCTGCTGATGCAATGGCTACAATTGCATCTCTCCTGGATCTTCCGCAAAATTCAACACGCTACGAGTTCTTGGTAGAACAACTTTGGATCCCCCCTTATGATATCCCCGAAACTGAAATGATATGTCGCCTCATCGGTTCCGAATCCCCATGGTATGGTGAGTTCTTCACTTACCTCCGCGATCACACACTTCCTCCCAACCAGTCCACTAACCAACGTAAAACCTTCATCTGTCAAACCGCTCGATACACCATCATTGCCGACACCCTATACCAGCGGTCTTGATGGTACTCTCCTTTGATGTCCGGAACAAGACGAGATAACAAAGGCCTTGGAAGAGGTACATGAAGGAATTTGTGGGACTCACTCAAGCGGTCCTTCGCTAGCAAAGAAAATCATGCGAGCCGGATACTCTTGGCCCTCCATGGAAAAAGAATCTTACTATTTTGTCAGAAAATGCAAGAAGTGTCAAGTTCACAGAGACTTGGTACATCCACCAGCACAGGAATTGCAACCAATCACAACACCATAGCCCTTTTACATCCACCAGCACAGGAATTGCAACCAATCACAACACCATAGCCCTTTTGTCAATGGGGACTTGACCTTGTGGGTAAAATCCATCCATTTTCATCCAACTGCCACAAATTTATCATCACCGCCACCAAATACTTCACAAAGTGGATCGAAGCCGTTCCACTTACCCAAGTCACCAACAAGTAGATCACCTCATTCATCCTTAATTACATCATTTGCCGGTATGGTGTTACCATGTCCATCATCACAGATAACGAGTTTCCTTTCAAAAATCAGGATGTCCGTGAGTTCTGTGAGAAGTTTCTCATCCAACACCGCTTTTCCACTCCCTATTACCAACGAGGCAATGGTCAAGCCGAAGCATCAAACAAAAACATATTGAGAATCCTTAAGAAAACGGTCAATGATGCTGGCCCTAATTGGCATGTTCAATTGAATCCAACACTATGGACGTGTTGAACTAGCATTCGAACCCCTACAGGCGCAACTCCCTACTCACTGGTCTATGGAGCATAAGCAATTCTTCCTATTGAGGTTGAGATACCATCTCTATGGGTTTCCTTGCATAATCTGATAGATGATGAAGCATACCAAGTCTCGCGTCTTCAAGACTTGGAACTACTTGATGAAAGGCGACAAGCTGCATACAACCACCTCAAGGCCTATTAGCAACGCATGAGCAGAAGCTATAATCATCAGGTTAAACCTCGTACATTTGAGGTAGGTGATCTTGTTCTCAGAGAAAATCCTCGTAAACAACCAAATAGAGAACATTAGGGCAAGTTTGAATCAAACTGGTTGGGTCCATATGTTATCACTGCTGTATTTGGGTCTGGGGCATACTAGTTGGCAACTTCAGAAGGGGAACCGCTAGCAGATCCGATCAACAACATGCACCTCAAATGGTTTCATACGTAAAGCTGTACAGAGCATCAAACTCCTCCAATATATCCAGAGAAACACCAAAAATATTCAGAAAAATATCCTGAAGAAAATACAAAAAAATCAAATAGTAAAGAAAAATCATGCATCCAAACGGTGAACAACCACTTCGGTGGCACCTTGGGTAAGTATGATGGTGAAAACCTGGCAAACAAGCGTCACTCTTAAGGGCTATGACTCCATTGTTTTTCAGACTTGTTGCGATCGCATCCATTGCATCCATTCATCCATCATTCAAACCATGGCTTGTTATTGATCTGCAATCTGATTTAGTACTTCATGCGTCTGCATCCTACTTTTCGTGGTGATGTCTGAATTGGGGGCAATATTTTAACCTATTGATGGAAGTGGATTCTACATTATTTGTGATTCATTGATTTCCTCATTCAAAATTGTCTGGAAACAATACCAAAAACATTAAAAAAACACTCTAAAAATCCAAAAACATGATAAAACATCAAAAATCAATCCAAAACATGGCAACACATCATATCTTTTGTACATACACATTGCAATAGACACCAAACAAATATTTTGAGCTACTCAAACAATGATTGCTTATCAAATCAACCAACCAATCAAAAAACATCTGTAGACAACTGTCTTCACAAGGATGCATCTTTCCTTACCAAAACAAAGACACGGTAACGTTTTCTTTGACAAGAAAATTCTGTTTTAGCTATCAAGTACTTGGTCGGTTTGTTAGTTATTTATTCATTCATATCAGGTTCCTACGCTATTCCGGGATATCCACAAGTGATTAGAGTAGCCGGGATGGTTCCTAAATATCGTTTTGTTTGCTGTCTGCAGATTGTTCCAATGAAGTTCTGGGGCATGTGCTAATGGTGTCTACGTGGGAAGTTCACTAAGCTACATGATTATATGCAAAATCTATTCATGGATCACTATGGCTTGTTGACTACAACCTATACCTCGACCATTTGCGCATGAACCAGAATGGAGGGTCACTTTCTTTCATTTGTCTATAAATGCTTGACATGACATGAAGGTTAGCTTGGGAGGTAAGGTTAGGCTTGAGTTGAATGAATAAAACCATTATCCAATGAATAATGCCTTTATCCAATGGATAAACTCTTGTGCAGTAGTTAGTGAGGATAACTATGGTCAAAGCAATGAATGCTTGAAGAGACCCATGGGTTAAATGGAGGTTGAGTTAGAGGGAAAGTCTCTAACCATGTGGGTGAGTTGAGTTAACCATTAATGGTTATGTAAGAGCCATAAATGGTCATGTAAGAGCCATTAGTGGTTTGGAAGACTTTAGGGGTTAACTTGTTGAATACATAAAGCATTAAATGCTTTTCAAAGACTTTGAGGCTTTGAGAAGTGACTTAAAGTTGCTCAGGAATGTGACAATAATTAGGGGATCGGTTTAGGCTAATTAGGAATGGTTTAGAAGAATCTAGAATGGGTTTAGGATGCAAGTAGGTTTGGTTGGTGAGGGAAAATAAGATTTTAATTAAAATAAAATTACTTTATTTCAACTAAATAGGTGCAACTTGCATTTGTAGGAGAATGCAAGGAGGGGGGTGTAATTTAGGGATTTAAATAAATGTTTGATTGTTTATTTAAATGAGGAAAGGGGGTTAAATTAAAAAATATTTTTTATTCATTTAATTGATTTAGAGTGTGGGTTAATGAATTAATTCTAGGTTGTTGGTTCGGGTTCGAAGAGCTCGGTACGCCAGTACGACAAAATTTTGAAAAGGGGTTTGGGTTCGTTAGTACAAAAACATGTAAATTTTTTTTTTTATATATATATATTTTGATATTTGTGAAGCCTATAAGCATGAATTAAAATTTGCATGTCACATAGCATCATATAAACAACAAAACAAACATAAACTTGTAATCATAGCATCATGATCATACCATAATAGCATCATATATACATCAAGTTTAATATCAAAATGACAAAATATTCAAGTATCATTTCAACAATATAAACTTAAAGTTTAATCATCAAATGGATCATCGAATTCATCCTCCTCCTCCTCCTCCCCCTCCTCCTCATTGACATTGACATTAGATGAGCCAATGCCACTTGCACTTGCACTATAAGTTGGCTCAATTTCCGAGTCATCAAGTGTCAATGCAAGAAACTGAGAAGCAGGGGCATCCAAATCAGTATGCTCTGGCTCTATATCCCACATCTTCTTTTCCCCTTGTGTGTAGTCATGTTGTTTGTGTGAAAGAAGATGTAGGTTGGAATGCACATATACTAAATTCTCTGCTCTTTTTGATAGCAGCCTATTGCGCTTTACTGAGTGGATGAAAGAGTATGTAATCCAATTTCTTTCTGAAGTAGATGAACGGGCAACCTATGAAGACAAAGTAAACAATTAAAGTTATACATTAATAAAAATAAAATTACTAGCAACCTATGAAGACAAAGTAAACCATAAATAAACTAAAACTTGTAAATTAAAAATTTTAATTAATTAAACTTACTTATGATAAAACTTTTATAGTGAGGGGTTGTAGGTGTTGGAAGCATGTGCCATGGAAGTAACACCAGCTATGAGGATCCTTCTTGGATCTATGACGAAGTGCATCAACACTTAGACCATTCCCATTTGCGAATTCTATGAACTCATTTGTAACAACATCTCGCAAATCATCATCGGGATATAGTCTAAGAAATGCTGCCTTGTACCCATCAGATACTTCTAGATCTCTCCATGGTGGAATCCTTCCTGGTTTATCAAGAAACTGATTGCTCTAGTATTTAGGTGTCAAGGCATAGGCAAGAAGGTGCAAAGGAGTGGTCATCTTATTCCACCTTTCTACAATAATTACTTCCAGTTCTTTGAAGAATTTCTCCTAGGGATCATGCTCTTTTTCATTTATAGTGACCTTTATTTTTTCAAGCATTGAGTCAATGCCATCATAAATCTCACCTATGCAAGGCCTATCCATGTCTGTATAGCGAATCATGCTCATGATGGGCTTAGTGATACTTAGGAGATATGTAACAAGATCCCACCATTTCTCATTCAATATTCTATCCCTAATTGGTGCTGATCACCATATTGCATAGTGCCACTCTAACTTTCACAAGTTGTCTTAAGACGATTGTGTTTCATGCAAAACGGGTCTCAGCAACCTATAACACAAATCAATGCCAAATGATTAAAAAATAAAGCCAAACTTTAAAGAAGAATACACAATATAGCTTACACAATGATATTATGAACATTGAAAATTAAAAAAAATCAGAAAATGTAAAATTAAATTACTGTTTCACTTACCTTCAATAGCTCCAAATTCGATTAGGTTCTAAAAATCCCTTGAGACATGTGGTGGTTTGTGATGAACATCTGGATGTCCTCAGACTCTACATACACATCTTTGATCCATTTTATTTTTGCCCAATCCTTTGTAGCATAAGATTGAGTGAATGTACCGCACAAGGTGTCCAAAAGATGTGATCATAGCGTTGCTCAACCAACAAACCAGCAGCTCTACAATTTTTTGCATTGCCCGTTATGACTTGGACAACATTGCGGGGTCCCACAGACTCAATGGCAGAGATAAAAATTTTTGCAACAATTTGTGAAACAAAAATAGTTGGAAAAAAATGTTTAAAAACCTACCTCTTGCAGCCAATGGAAGCTTGAAAATGTATGGAAATGATGCTACAACACTTGTTGAAGCTTCAAAAATCAGTCTTCAACTCCTCTTTGATCTTGGAAGCCAAATTTTGTTCACTCTTTCTTCAACATGCTCTCATAAAACGTTTGTTTGCAACACAAATGAGGTGAAATGAGTCAATAAAATGTTTTAGAAGTCAATTTTAGGTTATAGCTTTCACTTTTTACAAGGCGGAATTGAAAAAATAAATTAAATTTGCATTATTTTTGGACTTTACGGGCCGCCTAGCCGCTCGGGTTCGATTGGCTTGGACCAGGGTCGAACCACCTCTGGGTTTTTCGAACCTTGGTCGAACCCAGTTCGAACCGGATCCGTACTACGGACCCGGTCGAACCAGGACCCGTACCAGGGGGTCCCAGAGGCGAACCCGGTAACCTAGAATTAATTTAAATAAATTGAATAATTTATTTAATTAATAGGAGAAGGGTTTGAGGATGAATTAATTCGATATTAATTTAATTAACTGATTGTTGATGGTTAAATAATCAAATAAATAGTAAATATTCATTTAATTAAGTGGACAAATTTATGTGACTATAGCAACATATCCTCCTTAACCCATAATTTTTTAGGATTGCTTTGGACCCCCACGTTAGCGAAATAATCAGCAACATAATTGGCCTCCCTATAAGCGTGGGAGATGATACAACTATTAAAAAAATTAATAATTCAACATTTTTTTAATTCAATTGGGAGGTTAAGCACAAACCATGGCAGACAACAACAACTTTGGCTAGGTTATTTGTCTGATTTCCGAAAGGGAGCTCCATTGCTGAAATGAAGCCACCATATTCATCCCTTAAAACTGCCCCACAATCAACCAGACTTGGGTTACCCTTTGATGCCCCATCAAAGCTCACCTTCACCCACCCCAAATGAGGAAGTTTCCAAAAGATTTTAGTTCTAGGAGTACGGGGTTTCCTCAAAGGAATAGCAATGTTATAATTGAATCTCCAGTTAGAAGCACCTTGAACATCATTAGCTGAAAGAGCAACCCTGGGACGAACTAACACTTTAGTAACCTTGTTGATGTGTTTTTTAGGCACATGCGAACATAGAATAAAATACCCAAAAGTATCTTATCCTCTCTTGAAGAAAGCCCTCCCAATGCTAAGCCCTCCCAATGCTAAACTATATGATCAAGTGGAAGACTGCAAGGTTCCTAATGTCGGGTCACGGCTTGTGGATAAGCACAGTGGTTGATGTGATTGCTAGTAATCCAAGGGGACTTAATAGAATACTTGAATTTCTGGAACTTAGATTCTGATTACTTGAATGGAGAATAAAAAAAAGAGATGTGTTTAGGAAGACTACGCTACTCCTAAGAATTGAAGAGACAAAGAACGATTAGATGAAATTCAACCAAGCTTTGGTTCGCCATCAACGAACAACTCTACAAAGCTAGTGCAGTCTCCTATGGTAGGTACGTGATGTTTAAATTACTATCAACAACAAAGACATCATCAAGGCAATGCATATCCAAGTGTTAATAGGAATTGAAGTTAATCTCATTAAGAATTCCAGTTGACCACACAAGGCAAACTTACAATCAACAAATCGCTAGTGGTATGGATATATGAATTTCATCATTAATCATTCACAATTCCTTTCATTCATCTAAATGTTCATCATCTAACATGAAGATCCAACAAGAAACCATGCACTTGTAAAGAAACAACACATTCCACCATAATTTCAATGAAAATGAAGTTTATTTACAACTTTGGCAACAATTTCTGCCTTCTCCTCCTACTCTACTCTAGCTGCTATCTACTATTTGCTATTCTCGAGCTATTAACTATTTCTAAACCATTCACTATTCACTATTAACTATTCCCTATTAACCTTTACATTGATAAGTTTGAGCCTTATATAGAGAGCTCATTACAATTCAAAGGCTCAGATCGATTTGAGATCACTGGCCAAGATTACAAATGAAAACCTTGATTAGGGTTTGTTACAACAAACTTATCTTAGCCAATGAAATAATTACAATATTTGGACACGTGTCCTCTCTAGAATATTTGATCAATAGATAGTGGGGGTGGGTAAATTGGAGTTTGTGCCTCCATGGATGAGCTTGGTTCATTGCATCCGGACATGCTGATGTGGAACCTTCTGTTTGGGTGAGTAGTGACTAGGATGGCACCTCAGTTTGCTTGTAGACTTAATAGATTATCATGAAGGAATGTTGAGCAATATATCTTGATACTCAACATTCTCAAGCTTGCTCAATGTGGTGATGATGATGGGAAGCATCGTTATGGTTGAGTCAATCATCCATCTTTGCTTGCTTATCTTGTTGCCTTGAGATAGATGTATGACCTCTTCATGTCATCATGATGCAATGAGAGTTCTTGAATACCTCAAAATCCTTCTTGTGAAGTCACCTTCCTTGATACTCTTGTGCTTGCCCATGAAATCTTTCCTCTTGAAGACATCTATTTCCATGTTCCACTTTGAAGTTGTGAGGATTGTTGATACACTTTATAGCATAGACTCTTAGATGGTAGAATTCTAATCTCCCTTGTATGTTGGACCTTGACCTTGATGTTGAAATTTCCTCGGGATATTTGTTCCAATCTTCCTACAACCTGGTCCAATTGATTTCCTCCTTTACCACCTGCAAAACAAATAAATAGGTATCAAACACGCATAACATATACCTAATTTCATCCATCTTTTATTCCTTGTGTTCTAATTTTGTCTGATTTGGATGATTTTAACCCTTAATTGATGCACCTGATCGAAAGATATGTCTGATAGTGCTTAGGAATTTCTCTGATGTTGGAGGTAGATGAATGAATTTGCCTTATACTTGATGAAATTCGCCCTGATGACTGAATTTGCTCCTTTGCTGAGTAAGTTCGCTTCCCTGTTGATTGAATTTGCCACCTTGCTGTCAAATTCGCCCCTTATTGAGGATTAAATTTGCTATCTTGCTGATAGTAATAATTACTTCTGCACTTAGGATTCACTGCTCTGCATTTAAATTCGCTGTTTGAGAGGAAAGTGTTTTGAATTTTTGACCAAATGAGTGAATTGACTTAGCATTTTTATGTTCATGGAGGAAAGGATGTGTCTTTTGGGCTGAAGGCCAACCTAATTTAATAAAATTAAAATCATTTTTCCAAGGTGGCTGACTTGATTGGTTTTTTGAACATTTTCCCTTTTCAAATTCAACTTTTGGCGCCAAATGTTTGTGTGTTGCTGGGCGTGGTAGTTAGGAAGTTAGCTTCTAAAGAGGAGCAAAGGAAGTGCACTTCGCTCCTATAAGTGAGCTAAGGAAGTGCAATTTGCTCCTTAGGGAGAGTGAAGGAATTGAATTTTACCCATCATTTAGCTTACTTCTAGCCATCTTTTCATCAATTTGTCTCTTGTCACCAATTCATACCCTAAGTTTCTCATCCCCCTTGCGTGGAAACGCTTCAAGTGATCTTCAAAGCATGCCTTAGAAGCCATTTTGCTCTCATGAAGGAGCAAAGGAAGACATGTTTGCTCCAATTGAGGAGCAATGGAAGTACACTAAATTCGCCACTTAGCTTGGTTTCATCAATTTGCCTTGTTTTCATCAACCTAGTCTTTTGGGTTTTGCTCTCCATGTGTGTAGATGCGTCAAATTACCTTCAAGGAATGCCTTAGAAGCAATTTCGTTCTCATGGAGGAGCAAAGGAAGGCAAGTTCGCTCCAATTGAGGAGCAATGGAAGTGTACTTCGCTCCTATTGAGGAGCAAAGGAAGTGACTTTAAATCACCATCTCCATCTGTTCATTATCAAAATCATGATGAATTTGACTCCTTCAATGATCAAAACGAGGTTGCATTAGTTGAAGTTCATCAAATTACCCTTAAGTATGCAAAGGAAGCCAAATTCACTCCTAGGAAAGAGCAAAGGAAGACAAATTTGCTCGTAGGAAGGAGCAAAGGAAGTGACCTCTTACTTAGTCAAATTCAAGGTTGCTGGTTGAGAATTGAGTTCATTGCTTAACAAAGGGCATCATATGATGATCAAAGGTGGTTTTAGACTTTATAGAAGGTGAGGGGAGGAAGTTCGTTCCTAAAGTGGAGCAAAGGAAGTACACTTCGCTCTTTAGGAAGGAGCAAAGGAAGTGGAATTCGCTCCTAGGAAGGGGCAATGGAAATTTTCATATACTTGGTTAAATTTTGCCCCTGTGCAACCTACCTTTCAACAAAGTGTAATTAACCCTCTTGGATGACAAGGAAATCTTGTATAATCGGCGAAACTTCATCCAAGGGATTCGTATATCAAACCTCCTCACTAGTCTTGTTTGAATTGATACCTATCTCACATCACCTCAATTCACATCTCACATTTTGCTTCTATGAGGTCAAGGAAGTGCTACCAATGCCTTGGAAGAGCAAAGGAAGTCAGTGTCAATGCCATTGAAGAGCAAAGGAAGTGATTGTTAGTGCCATTAAAGAGTAAAGGAAATTTTCCTATACTTGGTCAAATTTTGCCTAAGACACCTCATTTAACATCTTACAAGCCAATGATGATGATCCAATGGAATGATCATCATATAATCATTCATTTCCTAAGCTTTGACAACTGACTAACTTCACTTAATCAAGAGAGAGAGACTTGACTTGATTTCCTCTTGAACATCTGAGAAACTACACCTCTTCAACACAAAGGCTAATAGCAAAGACTCTACCACTATACTAGAAAGCAAAAAAAGTGGGGGGTCCCCATTTGCAATGGGGCGATGTGTGAAAACGTCACAACAAACCCGACAATGGAAATTGTCCACAATTGCCTGAGAAATTTTAGAGGCCACAACCTGAGTAGACAAAGAGGTGTTTCTAAAGACATGATTGTTTCTCTCTTTCCGAATCCTCGATGCCACATGGTGAAGGTAGAGAGACCACATAAACAAAAGGGTAGAGATAGAAGTGGGGGGAACCCACTGCGCCCACAAATCAGCAAGGGAGGAGAGGAAGGCCCAAGAAATGTTCCAAAGAGCAAAAAAGTGAGGCCAAATATACCCCACAAAAGAACAGTCTAAGATGAGATGAGGAGCAGTCTCATAGTTATCACAACATAAAAAAAAATCTATTGTCTATAGTTAAGCCCCTTTTGCAAAGGTTGTTCAAAGTAAGGATTTTTGGTTGAAGGAGGATCCAAAAAATGATATTAATTTTAGGGATCAGTTTGGAGTTCTGAACCCCACCTAAAAAGGAGGGTGGTGATTGAAAGAAGACAAAAAGCCAAAAGTAGAGGAAATAGAAAAGTTGCCAGAAGACGAAGCGGCCCAGATAAGAACATTGTCAACAGAGTGATCTGAAGACAACCTGATCAAATTCAAGCTGCATTGTAGACTGCCAAGCTCCCCACTAATCTCATTAAGATCTCTCCATCGGCCATCTTGAAAGTAATCCTTAATTCGTGTTGTGAGGTTTTCACACATTGCCCCATTGCGAATGGGGATCCCCTACTTTTTAGGCCCTTCCGGTCTTTTGGCTTTGTTTTTGTGTCTTTTCGCAGCAGTCTCGTCAGTCTCTCTGCTTTGTGAGTGTTCGGAGGTCAAATTGATCAAGTTTGCTTTTTGTTTGAGCGAATTTGGTTAAGTCTAGGGCTTGTCCTGTCAATTTTAGGGTTTCTGTCTTTAGTCCTAGATTTTAGGGGTTTCTGTTAGGGTTTTGAAAAAAATGAACATATCATTGGAATCAGGATCCTTCAAGGAACCTCCCAATAAAATTTGAGCCAAAACGGTCCTATTTTTTAGGGATTTCACTGAGTCCTAGAATGTCTTCATTTTGCCAAAAATCAAAATTATCATTTTTAGTAAGTTTCTATTTTTAGTAAGTGCCTTCCTGATCTATTTTGTCCAAACCCTAACATTTTGAAGCACTTACTATTTGGGAAAATCTATTTTTGGCAGGTTCTTCATAGGAAAATACTGAAAACTGAACATCCCTAAGGATGCTGAAGACTGAACATTCCTGAAGATCATTTCTAAATCCGGAAGAGTCAGAAGGCAGACAAGTGTGATCAAAGTTTGGCCAAGTATGGGAACCAATCCAAGAATGGAAAGCTCGAAAAATCATCTGAGTCTGGAAATTCACATCAATCTACAAATGTCATCGTGATCCAGAAATGGCCTGAAATTTGACTGTCTGAAAAATTAAAAAATCTTCTAAAACCTAGAATTTGCATTATAATGCCTAGAGATCTGAAACCACTCTCAAACATCCTGCCAATATATATGAAATATAACTCAAAGCATAAGAAAGGAAAAAGACATATATTTCATATATATATGTTCTGATGAAGAGAATGAGACGGACTTGGTAGAAATCATCAAATTCCTCCACAAGCATGGAAATCCGCCCAGGGAAGGATGAAGGCGCCAAAGTTAGTAGTCAGGGAAGGATGAAAAAAAGTGTGAATTCCTCCACCTATGCAAAAATATGCCCTAGACTAGAGGAGGGCACTAAAATGAACTGTTCATGGAAAGATTGAAAAACGAGAAATTCCTCCTTGAGAAATAGCGCCCAAAGGTAAAAGGTCTTGGAAAACATGAAAAAACATGAAATTCCCTTCTCAAGCCAAAATCCTGCCCAAGAAAGTCAAAGGGCGTCAAAACATGGTCAACAAGGAGAGTGGAAAAAAGTGTGAATTCCATGCCTTAGGCAAAAATCCGCCCAAGACCAAGGGAGGGCGCTAAAATGAACTAGCCAAGGAGAGATGGAAAAATCATGAATTCCATGACCAAGGTGAAAATGCGCCTAGGCAAGGTAGAAAGGCGCTGGGGAAGAGTAGTCATGGAGAAGCCAAAAAAACATAAATTCTGCCCTAGGGAATAGTAGGGCACCAAATGGAGGGGATGAAGGAAAATGTTAAAAAACATGAATTCCTCCCTCAATGAAGAATAGTGCCTAGCAGTGAAGGAGGGGGCCAAAACACACAAGGCATGAAAAATGGAGAAAGTTTGAAATTACATAGCAGTGAAGAATCAATGCCCTGGTCAAGGAAAGGTATTGAAATGGCTAAGGCAAGGATGAAATGATGAACTCCACCATGAAGAGTGAGTTCCATGTCTAAGTTGGAAAACGTAAAATTTGTCTAAGGCATGAAAATCCAAGGGTCAAAGAGGAATGAAAAACATAAATCCCCTCGGGAAATTTTTTAAAATTTCCATTTTCATTTTTAGACACCAAACCTTATTAGAATCCATAAATTTTTATAGATTTGGAATCGTAAGAGATTTCTCTCTCTCCTGGACTCGAGACCTAAATTTGAGGAAAGTCCCTAAAAAATAGGAGATGGTGGAAAAACGTTGAAAATCTCTCCCAGAGCAAGGAAAGTTCGAAAAACTTCAAGAAAAATCACCATGGATCAAATTCTTCTCTCTTGAAGTTTTCTCTCTCGAAGGTTTTGTCGCCAAGTGGTAGCCGAGTCAATGCACGTTGAATTAATGAAGCATCTCTTTGCATGCAGTCGTCACATATATGGCATTATGGCAGATTCCTTTTGCATGCAGTCGTCACGTTCAGGAGATGATGGTGCATTTATGACATCATGGGCGATTTTTGCATGAGGGTACATTCATTGCATAGTGGGCACTTTTTGAATGTAATGGTTAATTAATGCTTTATGGGTGCCATTTTTGGTAGGATTGTAATTAATTGTACATGGGCTTTATGGGGTATTTATTGCTGATTCCCACCTTGTTGCATCTTGAGTGGAGACTCTTTTAGGGAAAACCCTAATTAGGGTTTTGCATGTAATCATGGCTTGAGGCCTATATAAAAGGGATACCCACTCATTTGTAAAGAGAGGGAGACTTATATGAAATTGTTGCGAGAAGTTTTGAGATAATAAGAGTGAAACATTGTTCTTTGATGGTGTCCGCTTACGGTTATTTTTTCAAAGGTTGCATGGTTTCACCTTCCTCACTTAGAGTAGAAGTAGTATAGTGCTTTGATTTCAATGGAAAATATGATGGTGTTTGATGAATTTCCATGGTTCATACTTTTGTCATCTTGTTTACTATAAGATGTGTAAAGTTAGCTTGAAGCCCTAAATTTGTGCTAAGTTCGATTGTGGACAGTTGTTTGGATTGCGTCGTTTTTGGGTATTCAAATGCACTTTCTCAATTTGAAAATCCTCTAGCATCCCCAAAAGATTGCACCGGTTCTTGCAGAGTTGTAGTTTATCTTGGCGAAGCAGAGCTTGGTTTATTTGGAATTTGTCCACCAGAGCACTATTCATTGTTTACAAACCTGATCCCATGGAACCTGAAGTCTAGCCATTGCTTTTCGTAGAGTTTTTAAGTGGGATTTTTTAATTGCTAAATTGCTATTTATATCCCCTCAAGTTTACTAAGCATTGGTCAGTTTAACAAGTCTCATTTTATGTGAATCGCCTAGTTTGTTTAGTTGCATTTTATATCAATAATAAGTTTTTAGTTTACGTTTTTTAGTTGTTTTTTTGGACCGCAAACCTCAAAAACAACAGTGGCTCTATTACTGCTCTGTTGTTTGTCAATTCAGATTTAACACATTCTCTGAGTTGTCAGCAAGCAATAGATAGAATTGGAGAGCTATAAGCAGGTATTTTTGAACAGTCAAATTTGGACAAGTCTCATTTAATGTGCATCATCTAATTTGTTTAGCTGCATTTTATATCACTGATAAGTTTTTAGTTTAGGTGTTTTATTTGTTAAATTCGGACTGTAAACCTCAGAAAAATAAACAGTGGCTCTATTACTGTTCTGTTCTGTTTTTTTTCAATTCAGAATTAATACATTCTCTGCAGTTGTCAGGAAGCAATAGACAGAATAAGGAGAGCTGTAAGCAGGTATTTTTGAATGTCAATTTTTTTCAACAGTAATCATTAACTGCTGTAAATATCAATGCTTTCAGGTTTCTTTTGTTTATATTAATTAAAAGATTAGGTGTTGTTTAATAGTGGATTTCAAAATTTCAGGCCTTGCTGTGTCTAGAGGAGAGGTTACAATGGAGAACTGTAAGCAAGTATATTTGAACATCGTTTTTAGATAGTCATATGTTGAATTTGATAAGCTATAATTTTCTTGTAAGGATAAGTATGAGCTACTGCAAATATGTTTGCTTTCAGATTTCTTTGTGAGCTTTCTATGGATAGATTTGGCTGGGTTGAATAGGTGATTCAAAAAGTTCAGGCCTTGTTCACTGTGTCCGGAGAAGGCTACAACGGAGATATGTAAGAAAGTATTTATGAATGCCAATTTTGGACAGTCATATGGTGAATTTGTTTAAGCTGTTATATAATTTTATGGACAAGTGTTAGCTGTTGTAAATATGATTGCTTTCAGATTTCTTTTGTAAATTTTTATTGAAACATTTATCTTGGTCGGATAGTGGATTTGAAAACTTTCGGACCTTGCTGACATTCTCTGCAATTGAGGGCTTAAGCAAGTATTTTTTAATCCTAATTTTGGAAAGTCATATAGTCAATTTGTTTAATGTCATTTTCTTTTATCAATTACTATTAGGTGTTGTAAATATGATTGCATTCTATTTTTATTTTATATTTTTGAATATTGATTATACATATCTTGTTCATATAAGCATCAAAACTAGATCAATACATGTTGCTTTTGAGGAAATACATTAGAAATAATCAAAGTGACATAATTTTGACAAATAACTTGACTGTTAATGCATGGACAAAGCATATAGATGTTTGTGAATTAGTGGAGGATGGAAGGTTGATTTGAAAAAAAAATTGACACTTTGGTGAACGTTGTAGGTGTGTTGATGGAGCTTGTGAGAACAAAGAAGTTCATGTTGTGCTGTGACAATAAATAATGTTAAAGATTCTCTTTTGTTTCTTAAAAGTCGTTCAACAATTGAGGGAATCCTTGGAAAGGCCTCTTAACCTTTCATCCAAATGTACCATTTATATTTGTTATTTTATCCTCACTTGATAACGAGGTTGTCCTACTTTCAGGTGGAACTTTAGCCACATGTTGGATATTTTGTAATGTGCGCAAGTTGTAAGAGTTTAAGGATAATTTTTTTCTGTGTGTCTGGTGCAGGAGCACCTAACACAAAGGCACAAAATGAGTCTATAAGAGGATAAAAATCAATTCATAAGTATATTCAATTACATTTTCATTTGTAATGTCATTTTGAGTCAATATAAATCAATATGTAAGGCTAAAAGAGCCCATTGTAATGAGTTGTCCAAGTTGTCCTAATAAGGTCTTGAATTAGTCATTTGGTAAAACTTGCATAAAATAACCTTTGAGGGGTAAAATGGTGACAAAAATACATTATTATTCCATCCTAATATGTTTTGAAGGTTCTTTTGAAGGTTTAAAGTCATTTGAGTCAAAAGTTGTAAAAGTTGTAAAATGCAACTTTTCAAAAGTTGTATAAAGACCAAAATGGGAAGTTGTATGGTCATAAGAGGAAGTTGGGTAGTTGTAACTTCCATGTGAAGATGAAAAGGCTATAAAGGTTCTTTAATGGTCGTTCATAAGAGGATGTAAAAGTTGGAGAAGGAATTGGAAAGCATTGGAAACATTTTGGTATCATATTTTCATTGTTTCAATCTCTTGTTTTGTGGTCTTGAAAGTCTTTCCTCTTGTTTCCAGGCCTTGTGCAGCCATGTACAACCTGGAAACAGGTGTATTTATATCATGATAGTGTAGTATATTGAATAATATTTCCATTGCTTTTGGTTTGAGTTGATTTCATGCATTTTTGAGAAAGTTATGAGAGTTTTGGTGAAAACCGTTTGGAACTACCCAAAACCTTGATTCACAACGACCAGTTTTGGAAAAACCATCATAACTTTGGATTTAACTGTTGGATCTTTCTCTAATTTAGAGTAAAGTTTTATAACTATCATTTCTATAATCGGACCGGAGTGATTGGCTTGTGGATTAATATGTTAAGAGTTATTAATGACTGTTCATGACTATAATTTCATGACCAGAATAGAGTCAGTTTCATAGTTTGGGAAAATTCTTGATTTTCATTTGCAAGAAATGAATAGATGAAGGGTTTAAATGATTCATATTTAATGCATAATATATGGATCTAAAATCATGATGGATTTATATCTATGGAGAAGATTTGATAATGGTTATTTGTTTGATGATTTTGTTGGGAAATATATGACAATGCCTCTAACATGTTGGAAGATTTGTGTTGATGATTGAACTTTAAGAATGATTTGAGGTTCTTGGTTGGATTTTCATGATGCTCTGCATCAGTGTCATTATGGTTTTTTTGAGATGCATGAATTACTTATGGAAGATTCTTTGATGCATGCAGGAGGATTGTAATAGGGAGTTACATAGTAAAGTGGACTTTTGATGAAATTTATGATGCATTATAAGGTATTTTTTGAATGGGGATAATGTAGTGCCCAATTCGGTGAGTTGGTTATCATAGATTATGACAATGTATTAGGATCCTCCAATATTGGCTACATGGGACTTTGCTATCATTTTTGGGAATGGTATTCTTCCATGGTTTGTGTTTATCATTTGTAGTTTCCTAATTTGTATCTTTATATATTGGTGCCTAGGATCAAGATGATGCAAGGTATAGTTTTGTAGGTGGTTGTTTTGGTTAAATTACATCTAACTTGTGTTGGTTATTCTTCTATGAGGCCTTGGTCACATTGTTTTATTGTAATTGTATTAGTATTGTGAAAACACCGTTTTTCAAGATTATGATAAACACTGTCATTGTGGTATTATTTCTTTAATGTGCATATTTTCTTTTGAAATTGATAGATAATATTTTTTTGTATTTCTTTCTCCATTGATTAGTATATAAGTATTTCTAGTATAGCATCCTTTTAGGTAAAATATACATCAATTGACAAAAATGATTGAAATTCAATAGTCTACACTTAATGAAAGAACAAGCAAAGAATGTTTGGACCAACATATTATCCACAAAATTGGACAAGGTATTATGGAAGGCATAATGAAGTCAACCTATGATTTCCAAGCCAATAAGGATTGATGATGGACAAAATAAAGATGCAACTACTCATTGTTTGTACTTGGAGTCCACTAAAAAGTAAAGAAAATCAAAGTAGGGAAAATTTTCTTGTTGTACTTTTTGAGAATATCAAAAAATTATGTCATCAAATGCCTTGACTTTTTACAAAGCAAGAGAAAATTATGTTGGTAAAGGTGAAAAATGCCCTTAAAAAAGAAAAATCATAAAATTACATTACTAATGCTCAAATATTGAATGGATCAAATACATAAAATGGGTAAAAAATGAGTCAATCGCTAATTTTAGTTAAAGAATTCTAAGAATATAGAAAATCTATTAATGAAAATATAAAAATAAATAGTACTTTTTAAATGGATTATGCAAGCTACTAAAAAATTTAGACAATATACTATGGATAATTAGTTAAAATATTTTCTTGAATGGATAATGCATTATTTACTCGAACATTTAATAATCATATAGCTATATTATTGTAGAAGAGAAAATATTTAGATATTTTGAAAGATTGCGAAGCTAATTAGTTATATTATCTTAGGAAAATGAAATATTAAGAATTTTTTAAGATTGTAAAGCTAATTGGATCATTACTTACCCATAGACAGAAGGTAGGTTTATGGGTTATCTAGTCGAAAGACAAATGTCAAAGGAAAAGAACATTAGAAAGTATCAATTTTCCTCAATGTAAGAAGGGAATAACTCATATAAGAGTTTTGTTCTAACTCCAAAGAAAGAGGTTTCTCAAGATTCAATATCAAATCTATTGTAAGAGTGTAGATAGTGCAAGGTAACATTTGCAAGAGATTTGGTCATATAGAGAAATTACGGATTCAAGAATTTAAAGGAAAGAAGTGGTGTCGTAAATTGCACCCCATGTGATTTCATGCTACATAAGTGCCTCCACGTTACGTTGAATAGAGACTTTCTTCACCTGTCTTTTTGTTTGCATGGCTTATTCTATCATTCGCTATTTTGGCCTATTCTCCAACCTCATTGACTGTATGACTCGTGGACACTATCACGCTATAGAGACATTCATATGTTGTGCTAGCATGCTGCAAATTTGTAGTCGAGAAGTGGTTGTTTGAGCGTTACGCCTGCAATTGAAAGAGTTCGTAATACCACTCAGCGATCACCAACGTCTGTTTTTCTTCTAGCAAGCATATCTTCCCTCTTGTGCTTCATTTTAACTCTAGCAACTCATTTTGAACTCTCTAGTTGCAAGATATGCTCATTTCTCTCTACTCATGCCATTGAAGCTTTTTAGTGATACTTTCTAGCGTTCTTGGCTCTATTTCATGCTAAAGGCTCTCATTATCCTTGTTCTTTAAGGAGAACTTTGTAATTCATCGTCTTCACTTGCCAAGCTCTGGGCTTTGCCTGTGGAAGGGGAGTTGTTTTTTCCTCGTCTTTGTTATCTCCATTAGCATTTTTGTATCATACTTTACTTTCTATTTCTATTATCATTTAATCCATCAATCTATCTTGGTTGTTCGTGGAGGTGAAAATACGAAATCAGGGGTCTGATTGTGGTAGACCTCTCAACGTAGCCTCAACATTTTTCCTTTTCGCTTGTGTGCAAGTTTGATTGGTGAAGAGCACACTATTGGAGGTGCCAATCATGGACCAGTTGTGAGATCTTCCTTACCTTTCTCTTTCTCATTTATCCTTTGACATTTTTATAGTCGTATTTTGCTTTTTGTTGTGCATTTACTTAGGTTTATTATATTTGGAACAAATATGTTATTATTCTACGCTCTTTGTACAAAGTTTTGTACTTTGTCCATATGGGACACCAATGCGTCGTGTTGTTGTCTAAAACCTGTGCTTGAATCCTCAGACAAAGAGTTAGCGGAGGGCGTCATGAAGCCTCTGTGATGCATTTATTGCTATCTATGAGGTACTTGACAACCTTAGGCTTTGTATGCATCCTAAGTGGAGATGTAGATTAGTGAGTCCGCTGGAGGTTGTTATTTGTTCGTTAGTGTGGTTCATTTTCCCCCCTCTACATTTTGGTGGATTTGATGTGAACTCAAGTTTAAAATATTTAAGTATTTGTGTTAGATTCATTCTCCACACCTTTAGGGATTGTCAAAGTGTTGTAAGGCTTGTATATGAGCTTGACAACCCAAACTGCCTTTGGGGTTGTGAGGAGAACCTCTAGACCAAGCAATCTTCCGAATCACTATAGTCCTACTTGATCAGGTCCAATGTTTATAGGTACAATAGATCCAAGTGATTCCTTTGCCTCTTGACCTCTTAAGAATATTATGACCATGTTCATTCTTTGTAGAGAAATTTAGAGGACTTTAAAGGCTTTCTTGAATGAGAAAATGTCCTTCCTTAGGTTGATTCTATTGTTCACACTTTATGAGATATGCTTATGTTGGACAAGAAAGCCCTGGAGGTATTAATGGCTTTATCTATGATTGTTAAAAATCATGTGCCTCTTGCTGAAACCCCCACTTAGGATGACCAATCCAGCCTGAATGGCCCACAAATTGATGTTGAAATCTCTATAGTGTTGGTTCACATGGTGGGCATTGGACCTACTATCAACCCGCTCTTCGGTGGAAACATACTTGGCATTAACGTTTCACAAACACCCTTGGGGTGCATTGGGATGGCTACTACGTATGCGACTTCTGGTGCCTTTGGTGGTGGTGGTGGTACTAGTGGTGGTACTGGTGATAGCTGTATAGGCCCTCGTGGCTCTAATGCTCCTCCACCTCCTCCGCCTAACAATCTTGTGCTAAATAATTTTATATAGAATATAGAACAATTACAATAGTGACTTACCACCCTAGTATCTGTTGCTAATCAATCCTCTCTTCCTGCCTATTATCGTCGTAGTCCTCTTGATATAAGTATTTTAAACATGATCATGTCTTAAGGGGCTGATCTTTGAAATTTGATCTGTATATCGAAGGAGATCCTAGCACACATATAAATTCTTTCATGATAGTTTGTAGTTATTATCAAAATCTTGATTTCTTGTTGTTAAAGTTGTTGTCTCTGTCCCTTAAGGGGATGATGTTAGAATGGTACAACTCGTTGCCTGATTATTCCATCAAGTCGTTTGATCCACTCATGGATGCCTTTCGTCAACATTGGTGGCAAGGTCACTATAGCAGACCTTGTTCATTGTAAGCAAAAACCCAATGAAAGGATTACAAAATTCATCTCTCGATATCAGTCAATTTCTACTAAGATCCCTTTTGCCTTATTGGATAGAGATTCACAGAGGATGTTTATTGGAAATTTGTAGTTGACACTAAGGGAGAAATTAGCTCTTAATCAATATTCAAACTTTACCAATCTACGCTTTGCACTTATTGATTACCAACACACGATGAATCAGTTTGGGGAATCTTCTTCAAGCTCTTGGGTTGACACTTTTAGAAGGTCTAAAAAGAATAAGGTTGTGGCAAATGTCATTGTGACCCCTCAGGCTTCTGAGAGGTCTACGTAGGATCTATAATGAAATCGTGTCTCTATGAAGTTATGCGATTCCTATTTGAGTATCATGCAAAAAACTTTAAAAGATACACTTATAACTCTTCCTAAGTTTAGACCTCTCCTTGACAACAAACTATACCCTCAAAGTTATGATGGGTCGAAAATCTATCAATACCACTAGGTGCTTAGACATGACATCGAACGCTTTATCCATCTTAGACACTTGGTCTTAGACCAGATGTATAGACAGTGGTGCTATTAGGGGTCGATGAATGCAAACAAAAATCCAACAAGTCTGTTGATAAAATGAACAGGGAGTTGCAAATTTACACTGATCGTTTCCTGCCTTGCTCATCAAATTTTATCTTGAGCCTAGTGGTGGCCCATGTGTTAACATGGTCACTATCACTTTGGTCTCGCCACCTAACCAGATGATGAATAATGTTGATATATCTTTCATAACTCTGGATCTTCCCTATAGGGGGGAGCCTACCTTGTTATACATGCCAAGTTGATGTCATTATAAAGGAGGCTTTGTTTATCAATGGTTGGCATAGGGTGAGGTATGATGAGTGTCGTGCCTTTGTTCGCATGTTTGATGGGCTTTCTGATCGTTTTCTAGTTAACAACACTTTGACGATCCTTGTGGGACCAAAGGTAGTGTCAACTACTTTCATTATTATCCTCGAATCGGACTGTTTCCAGGTTAAGTTGGGTATCCCTTAGCTGATCGCTATGGAAGCAGTCCCTCTGGTTATCCATAAATGTCTAAAATTTCCTCATGAGGGCACAATGCACACTACCCAGGACATTGAATTTCTACCACTAATTGCCTGTGGGGGTTTTTCACTAGAGCACTTTTGGTCTATCTCGATTGGGCTTATGCTTGCCCGTGGAGATCTATAATATAAAGCGTATTATTAAGTACAAAATGGGGGAGTTGGCCTCTACATTGGCTCAACTTGCTATTTCTCTACCTCCTCCTACATCAGTTTTGACTCTTTCCTTGTCTGCTCCTATTCTGCAGCGGGTTGCATCTTTTGCTCATCTTGCATTGGAGGCTAAGGATAAACCCATTCCTTAGGGTAGAACTCCTCGCCTGCTTAGAATGACACAACCTTTGGTAGTATCTTCTGTTCTTGCGTATGCACTTAGTAAAGACAAGGGAAAGACACTCATCTTCCCTTCGAGCTTTTGATCCTCGCAAATATCCCTTGTCTTGCTCGGTATGGTAAGGGTAGCCGGTCACCTCAAGCTCGCTCGTTACCCTTGGCTCCTACATCACAGTCCTTGAGGGTACCTCCTCTTCCTCCAACTACTCCTAATGCAAAATGAGGAAGGGTGCCCTTGATTGTGTCCATGGGACCTGTTGGAGCTCAAAATTGCAGGTTGCTAAACCCTAAAAGCATGCCAAGCCTTATACTCAGGTTCAACATTCAACTCCGGCCAACTGACAGAATGTGATCGTAATTCCCTACTCTCCAGGCCCTGCTAAACCTAGGTGGGTGCACCTTCCAATTAACCAAATTTAATCTCCCTTCAATCTATCTTCTATCCCTATCTCAGAATGACATGAACTTCTAGAATAGATGAATTTAACTTCTAACCCTACTCATATCTCCTACTTGCATAAAACTGAAAATGAAATATAATTAACTGATTTTTTTGAGATTATAAGTGTATAACTAGTGCCTTCTTCACCTATTGGGTTCAGAGTCTTATGAATTTCTTTCGCTATATTCTCCTTGTTAGACAGTTTTGAAAGACCATCCACTGTTAATCTTCTCACATTTAATGATTACATTTCATTATGGCAATTACCATGCAAACAATTTTAATCTTGCCTAGAAATAGGCTCACACAGTAATCAATCCAAGAATATAACTTCCCTTGATCATTCTATACAATAATGTAGTAGACTGAAAATAATAAAACAATCACATTATGTGGAAAGAGTTTTAGCAGCCTTTGATTTCTTAGAATCAAAATAACAAGCTCCAATTGAAAAGTATTCACAATAATCTTTTACACCAGATAGAAATGAAAATAAGTGACATAGCATAGACCTAAATCAAATCTCTGAACACGCATCACCATCGGAAATATCGCCAAGATCAACTGCAACACGTTACACCATCAGAACTACTGTATAACACGAAGAATATCACCAGATCAACAAAATCACCAATACCGTGTAAAAAGATCAATGTAGACCACCAAAACAAATAGGACATGGTCAGGAAACACCAACAAGCACGTTAGAACCATTCACAATAGCTACACCAACACCACTTATTCAAATCTTCATTGATCAACACACTAACATTGAAGAGCACTCAATAGTAGCAATTCAGACTAGAAAGATGACTTGCAGAGCACCAAATCATGAACCATCTGAAATGAAGATACACATGATTATCCAAAACAATCTCAAATACGCAACCAAAGATATGTTCATACCGGAGCACAATGGATCAAATACCATAACACAACAACACTGAACACAAAAAATAAGTCTTCATACCGAAATCCACAACTCGACCAAATCACCACATAGCACCATGGAATCACTAAAGAGTAAGATATCTCTAGTTGATTCAGCCTCCCAAACAGATAAACCAACTAGATCAACTCAATGCAATAACCAGAACACCAAATAGCTCTCTACAACACCAAAACATAGGAATATGTTGACATCAATGACAACAACATATCACTAGCAATATCCAACACCCATTTCGGCAAAACTATTTTGACTTCGCCAGATATGCAATGTTATACCAATGAGTTTATTTGCTTTATGCCCTAAATATGGTTTTCTCACTTATATTATCGGGGAAACTTTGTACTTCGGTGAGTTTAAAATCATCCTGAACATTGGAGTTACTCTGATGAAGGTTGTGTAAGAATGGGCCCACCATTTTAGATTTGGAGCACAACCTTGCATTGTGAATACATTCATTTTTTAGATGCTTTATTTTCTCCTTTGTCATAAATGTAAATTTCTTGCGCTTGTTCAATGTAAAGTCCATCTTACCAACTTTGGAGTATTTTTAGGATGACATGCATTTTAATATTTTAAACCATTATGTGGTAATCTTTCATTTAAACTTTTAGTTCGTCCATTAAATGGATATAGTCAAATGATATTCCCTTTGAACAATTACTTTAAGTTCTCCCTTGTGTAATATAATAAGGTGACCAGAGTAAGAGAATTAAATTTAATTCAAGCATCAATACTGCGATGTCATAGCCAGGTCCTTTTGTGGGCTTGCCTAATTTTTTTTTTGTTCTGACATAACTAAACCTTTAGATCTCCTCCAATTGATGCTCAGATAGTGTGGAATGCATTTGGCAACTAAAATTTGAATTGAACATTATCAGGATATGTATTCTTAATCTCCTTGAAAGTAGCTGAAATGGATTTTATGTCCAGAATAGGCTTCAAACACTGACCAAAACTCCTTATCCAACCTTGCCATCGGAGCCATTCGTAGACTTTTGATCTGAGCAAAAGACAATTCAGAGAGATCTATCTTCATGTCTAAAATATTCATCATCAAAGTTGGCTTCTGGAGTTATTTTGAAAATTGTTGTTCTTAACATGGTGTGAAGTGCATAAAGTTGATGCTTCGAAAAAATATCAAACGAACTCCGATTGTCATAAAAAAATGCACACGTTTATGAATATAACATCAATATATTCCAAAAGCATTTTGATATGTCTGTCTCCCATTGTGAAGATATTAACGCCCAAAGTTGACTTTCTGAAATATTTCCCTGTGTAGTCTTGAAAAAATTGTGTACAGTTTTGATCTGGAAAAATACCAAATGAAATTATAGGGGCCTGAAAATTTGCACAAGGGTTCTCTGTAGTATAAGAAATTGCTTAGTATAAGGAATTGCTAGGGACAATTGGTTTGATGTTGGGATGATCAGGTTGCAAAATATTGACATGAACAGAGGGCTACCTTAACAGATTTTTGATAAAAAACTGAAACAAACGATTTAGGTCTAGGAAAAATATCAAATGAGACCCTGGGATTGTGAAAATGGGCAGAGGTACATTTTTATGTAGATAATTGAGAGGAACAATTGGATAGATATGAAGACTCACAGGGATCGTGATATTAACTCTCAAAACTGGCTACCCGGAACAATTGTGTGACTCACGCTTATGTGCACTCTAAATTTTGCCATCTGCAATATCTATCAAATATGATTGTGGGAAGTTGAATATGGACGATCATGCTTATTTATGGGTGGTAAACATAATTGCAAGGTCAAATTGTTTAGTAGGATCGGGATTCATGAGTGCATTTTTAGGGCTGTTCACTAGATTTGCCTCTTTAGGGGACCCTAAATTTTTGCAAAATTTAGGATTCCAATAGGACCCATTTCGACTGCACCTCTTGTTTCATCAATTAGGCCTTCTCCTTCATTTTTTACAACTCAGGAGGCCTCTCCCATGGTGCACGATGTCTGCTCCCATTCTTTTTCCTCCTACCATACCTACACCTACTTCATCTACTGTGTTGTTGTCACCTTCTCTAGGGACTATTGATGAGCCTTGCCCCAAAATAGTACAAGTTTTCATTGCTCCCTCCTTGGAGCCTCCACTCATCACTTCCTTTCCTAATGTTCCTCCATTTTCCCAACTCGTTGACATGCCGAATACACAGGTTGTGTTTAGTGTAGCTTTGTTTGCTTCACTTGTTTCACAACCACTTCTGCATTAAAATTTTACTCGGGTACTCGAGCTTGCTATGGTTGATCGGAGATCTTCACCTCTGTAGAAACCTAAGCAAAATTTTGAGCAGGGCCCCGTGCCTGAGTTTCGTTGTCGGATGTTAGCCTCAACATCTTCAATTTTTGTTTCAGTGTTTGTTTTTTTATCTTCTTTTGTTTATTTCATTGAGGATGTTCCACCTTCTCTGGAGTTTGTCTCCACCCTTCTTCTGGAGGTTGCCAACGTGACTCCCATTTCACTTCCTTAGGCCAAGTCACTTGCCTCGTCTGCTGAGGAGAATTTGTTTGATTTCTCAAAGGATATTTCAATGTTGTCTATGATCTTCACATGATCGTTGACCTTGCTTCTTAGGATCTTTTGGATGAGAATGTGGAAGTTGCATCGTCCTTTCCTCTTGCTGCTAATGTTGCGCCTTGTGTTGTCCTTGTTGTTGTCCCTCTTCAAGCTCATCCCCCCTCCCCATATGATCATGGTTGGGAGGACAATGACTTGTTGGCAAAAAACTTGTAGGACAATACATCCATTTCTTTATCTTCTAGATTAGGGTGCGCCTACCTATGTTCCCCCTTGCTTTCTTTATATGTTTGTTCCCTCTCGAAGGACCCAAGTTACTCTATTGGTGCTTGGAAATGAGAGGTTGACTGTCTTTATGTGAACTTGTGTTCTCTTGGAGGACTCGAGTTGCTTTGTTAGTGCTCGAAAACAAGGGATTCTCTGTTGTGCCCTTTTCCTATTTGTTAATCGCCCTTCTAGTTGTTGTATCTTGATTTTAATATCAGAGATGATGCAAAGTGTTTGGGGCATTTGGGCCCTCTTCCATGTTGACCCAACTTTTCTTTTTTTCATTGTCTTCATATGATTTGTAAAGTTCGACACCATGATGAAATACTCATATGTAGCTATATACATTGTCTCATCTCATTGCTATGGATTCTAACGTCGAATCGATGCATCTCCCTGTGCCTTTGTGTTATGTTGATATTGTGGGTCTCATATGTCATTTGTCAAAGATCACATTTCACGGAAACATCTTATTATGTTAATGTGACACAACGTCTCTTCTCCTTAAAATGACACGTTCCACGCATACCATTCTAAGGGGGCTTTCATTTCTGTATTTTTGTATTACAATTTTGTATTTCAATTTTGTATTTGCATCATGATTATCTACTAATGATATTTTTATTTGTTGCCTTTGTGGGGGCCAATCCACTTGATGTCTTTTTATTTGTCGCCTTTGTGGGGGCCAATCCACTTGATCTTTTGCCTTTTGTGGTGGCCAAACCACTATCTATATATGGTCACGCTATTGTATGACTATCTAGCGTAAAAGAACTTGCTACCCATGCTTGCGAAATATTTTTTTATCTCAGCGATCGCTATTTTGTAATCTTAGTGTCTGATCATGTCATTTTATCATATTTTTTTTTCTTTTTTATCTAACCTGTTTATGTGCTACCAACATGTTTTTGATGAAAGAGTTGTTGAATAATTGTCATTGATGTCAATATGTCTCATATGCAAGTAATGATCATCATGATCATCATTCGTGCTACACAAGCATTGAGATCAAGATATGTGGAGTAGATTGAATGGAGTGTCACAATTTGATATTTGGCAAATCGAACAGATTGCAATGTATTTTGAAGACAAGTCAACCTTTAAGATCATATTAATATTGTGATCCTTGTATGCAACGTTGAGCATGATTGATCCTCATATGTTCAGAGCGTGGTGATTTGTTTTGAACAAAATAAGAGAATATCTGATTCACTTATATTAACCTATGATAGATCATCCTCATAAACAAACAATTAATAATTATTTAGCCAATCATTAAAATATAATTATTTTCAAAGGCAACAAACCTTTGTAAGGAGGAGACGTGATCTTCTAAAATACAAGTCAGTGTTTTGAAATTAGAATGGTATTAATTAATGTTTCAATGCAACGATTAAAATAAGGCAAGTGATTAGTAAATAGAAAGGGTGCGATTAGTTTTGAAGTGAAATATTTATGAAAGGGTATATCCATATGGGAATTGTTTTTGCCGGGAAGATATATAATGTTCATTATGTGTGGGTTGAATAGTAGTGTGAAAAGGGTGAAAGTATAAAGAAAAAAAACTTCTTTGATCTAATTCAAACTTAAGGAAGATATAGAAGACTCCAATATAGTAAATGGAGAAGAACACATGGTGAAGAAGAAATTAGAGCAGAATCTAGAAGATAGTTGTTGGTGTTGGAAATAAGCCACACCCGGACCGATGATGGACTGGTCGAAGAGGGGCCAGTAGCTCAGTGGTAGAGCACTCCAGCAGCGTATGGAAGGTCCTAGGTTCGAGTCCTAGCTGGTCCATGTCTCAACATGGTATTAGAGCCAAGTCCAGGCTAGGAGCCCCAAGCACACGAGAGGTGTGGCTTAAGGGGGGGTGTTGGTGTTGGAAATAAGCCATACCCGGACCGACGATGGATTGGTGCAAGAGGGGCCAGTAGCTCAGTGGTAGAGTACTCCAGCAGCGTATGTAAGGTCCTAGGTTCGAGTCCTAGCTGGTCCATGTTTCAACAATAGTAATATGCTTATTTTGACAGAATTGAAGAAGAATTAAAGCAAATTTTTGATAAGACATGGAGTAGACTTTAAGACAGATTTGTAATCAGACTGATAGAAAATTTGAGAGGTTGGTGCTTCTAATTGAATGAGAGGTTGGTGCCTCTAAGTGAATGAGGGGTTGGTGCTTCTAGCGAGTTGGTGATCACAAATTGAATGAGGGGTTGGTGGCTCTAGCGAGTTGGTGCATTATTGGTTTCATTGCACATAAATCTTGTTTTGGTGCATTATTGGTTTCATATTTTAATGGTTGACAAACATTCACTTCACAAAACAACACAATAAAACCTTTCCCACCTGGATGCTCTTTCATTTCCTAAGCCAAACATGTCCTTTTAGGCCTAATATAAGTGTTGACCAACAAATTGATTCAAAATTTAAAATAATAGGATTTTCAGGCCGTCTACAATCATTCCAAGACCTATCACAACAATACTACCATTATCTTAACCCAAAAACACTACAATACTTGCATTAAAGCCCTCATGAACTGGGTTCTTGATTGTTACACTAGCAATTTCAGATCTTTTGTTAAGGATAACTTCTACAAAACAAAATATTAAGCCATGTCCTTTAGACTAATTGTATATAACATTGAAAAAAAACTTTCCACCAATTTTTAACAAATTTCAATGGTGGGAAACAAAGATATGATTTTTTAATGCTTGCTGAAAAACCTTAGTTTCTGAATAGACTTGCACTCACCAAAAATGACATAACTCCTTCAAAAATTAATGAAATTTGATTAAAAAAAGAGAATGAAAAAATTGATTCATTCCTTCATGTTTTTCCATTGGTTTTAAGGCTTTTTTATACCATACAAGTCCATGTCAAAGGTTTTTGCAGACTATAACACATAGAAAATGCAAGTTAAAATATGCTAAAATGAAGTTTTTATCATTCAATACTTATCCAACCTTAAAATTTGAGTTGGGAGTACATATTTATGCATTTAAAATCATTTCCAACTATCACAATTGACCACCAACTACCCATAACAAAAAATGCAACTTTTACAAGTTTTTGTCATGACAACATTGATAACTTTTGACAATTTTTGACAAATTGACATATAATAATTTTAAAATGGATCAAAATGATCCCAAATGGTCTTAAATGACCCTATTTGACCCCAAAACAACCAAAAGTACCTAAAAACCCAAAAATGACAAAAATGTATTTTATGATGCTCCTGATGCCCCTGGATCAAATATATTCATTTTTTAAAGTGGATAATGACACTCATTCTCATTTCTTACTCATCCATGAAATCAATATGTCTCCCAAAATGAATCCATCACCACTAGTAATTTTCCTATCATTAATATTTTTCTATCCAATCAACATCTGTATATTCTTCCAACATGAAATCTCCATCCTTCTTGTACCATAGGCCAAAATATTGAGTTCCTTTCAGATATCTAAAAATCGCATTCACTGCTTGATCATGAGTTTTCTTTAGACTAGATTGAAATCTTCCAACCAAACACATAGCTTGAATAATATCTGATCTAGAAGTGGTAAGATATAAAAATCATCTAATCATAGATCTGTACTTCTTTTGATCAACATTCAGAGATGTATCATCTTTGCCTAATTTACAATCAAAAGATATGATGTTGGAAGAGAACCAAAACCCAAAGGCGGAAAGGAACAAACACAAGAACCTAACCAACCAGGGAAAAAACCCTACTCAAGGGGGGACAGGCCACCCAAACCCCCACAAGGGGGTGTATGGGGAAAGGGAGAAGATTTCTCCTTGTGCCTAGGAGCAACCACATACTAGGAAATACTAATATCCATCGAAAGGGCCCTCGGAGGGTCAACAACACTAGAGATAGAATGATGGAAGAGGGTCGTAGGGGGATGTAGAACATCAACAATATAGGGTGTGATGAAACACCAGTAGTTGGAGTAGATCTAGCAGCAGGGGAGGGATGTAGGATAGGAGAAGCGGAAGTGGAGGCCTCCGGAAATGAGGCCACAAAAAACATCAATAGAAGCAACATGAGGCGTGGGGGGCACAACATCATCCCCATGGGAAGAACTAGTAGATGAATAACCGGTATCATGTACTGTTAAGTGGTCAATAGTAGCATTCTTCCAACAGGTAGAAACTCCTTTGTGTTGTGGAGAAGAGAAACCCAAAGCAAGATGGCCAGTAGAGAAGCATCTTCTATAGTGAAAGGGGAGGCCTTCAAAATCTCACAGTTGTGACCAAGGCCTATCCCCTACCATAAGAACCACATCACCTGGGAGAGGAGAAGAGATGTCAATATCAACAAGAATGCAAAGAAAGGTAGTGCGTTCCATTGAGGACGTTACATCATCAACCTTTAGGAAATGGCCAATAGAGTTACTGATTGCCTGATAGCAAGAGTTCTCCTAGAAATGAAGAGGGAGATTGATGAGACAAACCCAAACTAGACACACATTAAATGGTTTAGTGAGAGGGTTGAAAGAGGTTGTCCAAGGCTTGATGTAGAGGGAGTGCACTCCCCAAGCCCAAAGCTTTCTCAAAATCAAATCCCTATCCGCAGAAGAAGTGAAGGAAGCAACAAAAAATCCTTTGGCACAGGGAAAAAGCTTGATATTGACAGCAACCAAAGGTTTCCAAGAGTCGATTACTTAGTGGTGAAGGTCTGGTAGGGAAGGCCAGAGCCTAGAGAATTTGCACACCAAAGAACAATGCTGGTAAAACCCAATGTTGTCCACAACATGCTGTTTGCAAACCACCATAGGGGAGGATTTCACACAAGGGAGAGGATGAAACCCCTTAGAGGGTTGGGCAGAAGATCTAGCCACATGAGAAAAGCTACGTTTACCAGCATGATTGGGAAAAGGACCAACAACATCAACAGTAGGTGGCAAGGTCATTTCCCCAGGAAGCCAGAGAGCCGACAACATCAGGATCCACAACCGGGGAACTAGGGGGGGTGGTGGTGGTGGTGGATGCAACACCAAACACATCAACAACCATAGAAGGGGTCACTGACCAAATAACAATAGCATGGGTCATAGGAGTCATGGACCCTGCACTAGGAAGGGGGGGGGGGGGGAACAAGAGCCCTAGACATCCATAGCAGAACCAGGGGCGTTCAAAAAGAGGGAGGTGGGAGAGCTGTTGGAGGGAGACGAGAGAGCCATAACACCCATTTGATATACTTTTAAGTTTTTGTAGGCAGGAAAAGAAAGAAAAATTCTAATAGCTTCCTTCCTAGTAGCTGGGGCAAATGTTTCTCCAAAATCAATACCTTATATCTGAGAATAGCCTTTACATACCAAATCTTGCGTTGTTTCTTGTGACTTGTTCTTGTTCATTCAGTTTGTTCTAGAATAGCCACTTAGTTCCTATCACATTTAATCCATCGATCTAGGTACTACCTTACAAGTTTGATTCTTCTATTTCTGATTCAATTCTTCATCAATTTCTTTAACCCAAACTTCTTCTCTGCTCACTTGTTCTTATGATTTAGGTTCAATGAGTGAAGGAAAATAATAGTTAGTTTCTCATTTACCTTTGTAACACTTCTTCTTATTTGAACTCCTTTGTTCTTGTCTCCAATTTTTTAATCTTCTGAATGATTCCTTTGCACATATATTGGGGTTTTGATTGATTTCTTTGGTTATTTTGCATCTTCTTCTTATGTTTCATCTAATTTTTCTTCATTGTTTTCTTCTGGATCTGACTTTTTGCCTACAAAAACATGAATAATATCAAATTCCATCTCTTGAACAAGTTCAGGGATAGTTTGATCCCATACCTCTCATACTTTCATATTTGTAGTCTCCACTATCTTGTTTAATCTCTTATTTTAACACTAGTAGGCTTTGCTATTCATACTACATACCAAGAATATTCCTTCATCTGCTATAGTATCAAACTTTTTGAGGTCATTCTCATCTCTTCTAATATAGCACTTACTTTTAAAGATTTTGAAATATTTCACAATAGGTGGTCTTCCATACCACAACTGATAAGGTGTCTTAGTATGAGTTATTCTTATCTAAACCTTGAGAAGAATGTATAAAATAGTATTCATATCTTATTTCTCCACCTCTACTAGATCTCAAAAAGTTTGATTCTAGCACCAACTTTATTTTCTACCATTGACTTAAAAACTTTAGATTTTTCAAAAGCTACATTTTTTTCTCTAAAAAAAGTAACCCATGTTATTTTATAATAATAATAATCAATGAGTAACATAAAATACCTTTCACCATTAAGTTTTCTTATTCGTATAGGGCCAAACAGGTTGATATAAATTATCTACAATGGATATGATGTAGAACACTCCTTATTTTTGAAAATTTTCTTCTTTTGCTTCCCCAACTGACATTCCCTGCACATAGTGTCAATAGGATTGATAATCTTTGGTAAATCTCTTACTGCCTTAAAGTTACTAATCTTTATCATCTTATGAAATTTAATGTGTCTCATCCTCTTATGCCATAACCAACATTCATTGCTTTGACTCAAATAAAATCTATTTCCTCTTCTATCCATTATATAATAAATATTTACACTTGTCCTAATTCCTTCTGCTACTAACTTTCCAGTTTTAACTTTTTTGATCATACATCTAGTATCTATGAACACAACTTCATAACCTCTATTTCACATCTGACTAACAATCAACAAAATATGCCTCAAACCTTCTACATAATAAACACCATCAATTTTATGCTTACCATCAATCGAGATACTTCCTATTCCACAAATCGGTGCAACTTCTTCTCTTGAAAATTTCATTAATCCACCATCATACTTCTTCAGAGTGATAAAATTATCATTGTCTCCAGTCATGTGATTTGAGCATCCAAAATAAATGATTCATGATCTTGGTTCAACTTTAGCATGCAATGCAGTCTTCTCTTTTGGTCTTTTGGATCTATCTTGATTCTTCTCTTCTATAGCCAAAAATAAAGATTATTCATTCAAATCTTCAACATGTTCTTTAGACAATTTTGCCTCCATAGAGAAAAAATATCATTTTCCCTTTATCTCTACCATTTCTTTTTTTTTTTTTTTCATAAAATCATGTTTTCTTTATCTACTTTTTCTTTCTATCATCATTAGATTTTCTATAGTCTTCTTTGTATATACATTTAGAAGCATAATGACCAATTCTTCCACAACTAAAACATTTCAAGGGGAACTTACCTTTGTACTTTCTAGTTCCTCTCTTCAATATTCTTACAAAGTTTGCTTCAATCTCATCTAGGTTCTCACTTATTTTTAGTTCTTCTCCTAATATCTTTGAAATGTTAAATGCAGTTTCTCTTCGATAGGATTTTATGTCTTCCATATTTCTAATTTCATAGGTAGACAATGTTGCTATAATTTGATCAAATGTGTAGTTATTCAGGTCAAGACATTCTTCAATAGAACACTTCTTCAGTTTGTAGGGTTTGATCAATGTAAACAAGATCTTTATGATGACATCACTTTCTTCTAACAGTCCACCAATAGCTCAAATAGCTTCCATTGTATCATTTATATTATGTATATAGCTCTCAGCACTTTCATCATCAACCATTCTGAAACCTTCAAATTTTTGCTTCAAGTTCAAACGTCTTGCTTGTAAAGTCTTCGAATCACCTTCATATGCATAACACAACTTGTTCCAGACTCCCTTAGCTTCTTTCATTCCTTAAACCTTGCCAAATAATTCATCACTAAGGCAACTGATAAGTATTATTATAGTTTTTACATTTGTCTCTTGAGTCTTAATTTTATCTAGAGTTGATGGTCCATTTGGAGGGCGTAGATAACTTGTTTGAATAATCCACTAGATTCATTTCTATAGTGATTCCAAGTAAGAATCCATTATTTGCTTCCAATAATTAAAGTTTTCTCCATAAAATATTGGTGCTTTAACATGAATTCCATGTGCCATCTCTAGATCTACCTTAAGTAGTTAAGCTTTCCAAAGAGGAACCCCTCTCTGATACCAATTGTTGAACACCCGATAGAATTGAGAGGGGGGAGGGGTGAATTAGTCCAAAAATTAAAAATCAAATATTAATAAACAACATAAACTTACTTAGCATTAGCACATTAATCATAAGCATGTAAGCATCAACCATCAACACATGTACGCCATATTTCATGGAAAACCAAAACAAGGAAAAACAATGGTGAGAATCTAATTCATAATATGAATAACAATGTTTACAATATTTTAGGTGTACTGCCAAGGAGCACCAAAACTTGAAGGAATTGCAGAAATAAGGTGCACAATCTTAGTAAAGATACAAAGAGGACATGCACAATTGAAGATCACTCCTTCAAGACAAGATACAAACTACTACCAAAGGACTCACTATCAATCAATAAAAAATGAAATAGTTGAATTGAAATTGAGAATGAATCTCCTTAACATGAAATTTACCTTGAACAAATGGATCAAGAAACCTATTGGTTTCCAAATCAAGAGATCATAAACCCTAGAGGTTTAACCGATTTCTCATCAACAAGTTCATGATAGGATTTTACCAACAAACAAGACCCAGTCATAGGACTGAGAGCTCCTGGACTTTTGGCTCTGCAAGACCAAGGCAGGTGTACCTAAACAATGTATTAACAAACTAATCAGGTGAATACATGGACATTGTTATTTAAGCAGATGATCCAATGAAAAAATACCATGAAAATATTCAACATGCTAGACTTTGTGTAATGCCCACCAAAATATCCTAGAGAAATAAACATATTCTAACCACAAATAGAATTTATTTTTGAAACATCTACTAATCAACATATATAACTATGATTAACTACCATATACATATCCGATACAATATTTTGTTGGCCATTTGGTGGAATTGATTATGTGTTGCATTGATGTTTTGTAATTGATGTCAACACTAGTTGTTTGGATGCTTTATCGGCACCCTTCTAGTCCTGATAGGTTAAGTGGTTTCTGGTTAACTTGGATCCTATATGATCTGGTAGACTTCGGTATAGTTTGGTGATGGAATTGGATTTTTCATGATACTTATAATCATATTTGGTTAGTTGGTTTTGGTCTGGTGATCAGATGCTATCCTTCTTTCTTAGGAGATTGGTTTTTGGTTCCGGCGAGGGTTTCACTGGCACAAGTTTTGATGGATATCTTTAATGAATTGCATAAGTGGTGTTGGTGTAGCTTTTGATGGAGTTTCAGGATGCTGTTGGTGATCATGTTCGAGACTTGGTGTTTGGAGATTATTGCTGAAACGTGTGGACTTATACTTGGTCCTGGTTGATCTAGGTTATGGACCGACTTTAATATAACGTGTGGATAGAACCTATTTATGTATCTTTAGGATGTCTTATGTGTTGATATGATTTGTTTGGTCTAAGGATGACATGGTTTGTAATTATGTAATCGATTTATTATCTGGTGGCTGACCTGATTGTTTATGGTCGAGGGTTTGTATAAATACATGTAAGATCTCATTGTAGATCATCATGGTTAATGTAAGAGGTCATGGTCAAGGAGTGTAATGTATGAATAATGTAGTATCATTTAGGAAGAAGAGTTGGTCGATCATTGGAGATCGAATTGGATTAATGTAAGAGGATTTATTCCTCCTGTATTGAGCTTAATCAGAATTGTACTCAGGCATAGGAGATGCTATCTTTTGTAGTTCAACACTTCTCCAGATTGTAGTTTGGATTTATATGTTGTCAGTGAGGCTCCTTTTGTGATGAGCAGTGTGCTCTAGGCTGTTGGCCTTTCTGCAAGGCCAAGGCCCTTCATTGTAATTCACATACTTACTGTAGAAGTATTATCTGATTGTGGGTAGACTTCTCACCATGGTTTTTCCCTTTACCAGGTTTTCCATGTACAAATTTTGGTGTTGTGTGGATGACTTTTATTCTATGATTACTTTTGATTCTTAATAGGATTAACTGCTATTCTGATATAATTGTTTTGGGTTCTAGGATTAAAAGTTTAAATTGCTAATGCTTTTGGTAATCTGTGACAACTGATTCACCCCCCCTCTCAATTGTCTTCCAGTTATCTGAATTATCTAACAATTGGTATAAGAGCTTTGGTCCTCTCTGCAGAAAGCTTAACTGCTTGAGGAAGATCCTATGGTGACTAACAGTTCAAGTTCATCCAGTTCTTCTAGAGCTATCTTTCGAAGGGATATTCTAAGGCTTGATGGAACAAACTACACAGTATGGAAGATTTGGATGGAGACTCATATGAGATGTCTTGGCAAGGAGATTTGAGAGATCACACCGAATGATGTCACACCCTATAATCCGGGATCTGGAAATCCTCCTTCGGAAAACTTGGACGAGGAGCTTGAGAATGATTGTAAAGCAAGAGAAGTCCTCTTATGTGCACTTTCTAATCAACAAATAATGGGATTAATGGACAAATCATCTAGAAAGGCTATATGGGATAAGTTGTAGACTCTTAATGAAGGTGACCCTATAGTGAAGATTGCTAAACTTGATGGTTACTAGGTGAGATATGAAAGACCTGAAGATGGAAGAAGATCAAAGGATTATTGCATTCATGGAAAGGTTAAATGAGATTGTTATGGGAATTCAATGTTGTGGTGGAACTCTGAGAAAAGATGAAATTGTTTCTAAATTTGTGAGACCTACCATCAGCTTACAAAATGAAGGCTACTGCTATCAATGAGTTGAGAACAATGGCTAATACATATGTCAATAGAGATACTTTGGTTGGGAAACTATCTGCTTTTTAACTTGAGGAATTTGGACCTTCTGGAGCTGTGAAGATTGAACCTGTTTTTCATGCATCTACATCTACAACCGGTAAGCAAGATTGGAAAGATTTATATGCAAAGGGGTTTTCACTGGATTAAACAATTTAAGCACAATCTATGATCTACAACAACAATAAGAACATAAATGACCACAATAACAAAAACACACATAACACTATGATTTTGACATGGAAAACCTGGTTAAGGGAAAAATCACGCTAGGAACCTTGTAACGCCTTGCCAGGAAACCCCGAAGGGATTAAACTTAAGCACTAAAAAAGAGTGTTGTTTATTTTTTTTATTTTTAAAACTTTCATAAGTTAAATGATACATTAAGGTAACAATACACTTAGATTACACAATGAAAGAATTAATTTAACACCTAAAAGGTTTCCCAACTTGGTTAACATGATTTAAAACTAAACATAACTTAGCACTAATTAATCCAATTAAGATGATTAAACATAAAAAAATAATTACATTTAACCAATGGTTAATTTATCCAATACTATGAAATATTATTAACATGTCTAGGTTTCGTTAATGAATAATCTTTCCATTACATTACGTCTGATATTCTAATAAAACATATGCATTTAACATTTAATTTCCATTCATACATTTGTTTTGCATCGTAAGATATAAATAACATTACATTTCACTAAATCACTAAGTCTCGTATAACCACATAATGTTTACATTACAATTTACATCTTGACATGAAGGCATAAATATCAAATAATTACAACTAACCATATAAGGTCCATGATACAGAAAGAATGATCCAAAATGCCAAATAGGAACCAACTGAATAAAAATATGCTAAAATCCAATCGCAACTAGAACACCTATGAATCCAACTCCTGCAAGAAGGAACAAACACACCCAATGGGAAGTGGCACTACCAAACGACCATGTGGCTAAAAAAGACCTACCCCACCATGTTAGGAGATATAAATAAGACCCACTAGAAACCTACAAGGTATGCACACACATGGTCAAAACACAACATAGAGAAACTCACATAAAACATAAACTCCCAGAACATGACTCCACAACAGAACTCAGGTGATACCAACAAGGCTACACACTAGTGACCATTAGGGAAGAGTGTCATAACATAGCTTGGTATGGTTATCTTGGCAGTCCTCCATAGGTCCTGGCCCCCATTTTGGGTTATCCTGGTAACCTCTCCCGAACCCCCGACCCCATCCAAGTCTCATGTGGACCCAAATAATCTTTTCGTGAGGACAAGATTGTTGGTTTTCTATTCCAGGCCTTCTCACTGCATCTTGAGTCTGTACTAGCACTCAACCATGAGCGAAGTCCAATTATCTTACTTAATGTTTTAGCTACCCAACCCCCTAATATATTATTAGGTTATCACTTAAACAACTTTCGAGGGGTTATCCTGCTAACCTCTTTGGGCATGACCCCCACTCGAAAGCCACTCTCCCTTATGACACTAAACAAAATTGTCCCAACGACTCCAAAACCAAAGTACCAAAATGAATTTATACAATGGAGTTCAAGACAATAGAAAAAACTTGGCCATACAAGCCCTTGCACAAGGTTAAATCAACTGATAATACATAGTCAACTCACATGACCGACCAACAGAAAGGACCACATGAAAAAGCCTAATTCCATTAAACTAAGGACTTGAAGTTTTCAAATTAAATGTGAAGGTAGTCAAATAGAAACAAGCAACTTTGATAATTAAAAATAAATAAATCATTTCTCTCTCCTTTAAAACACACACATGACCAAGTTTTCCAGTTTTCAAAGTTCCAAATTCACCATTCCTTAATAATCATTTCGTTAATACAGTTAACAATGTTCAAACAATAATGCTCTATCCATTTAAAAATTTACCTAAAACATCTTAATCATATTTGCCATAACACAAATATATATATATATATATATATATATATATATCATAATTTAAACCTGTTATTTTCCTTTAAAAAAAAACTACCCTTCTTATTTTTTTCATTTTTGAAAACTATATATTTTTAATCATACACACACACACACACACACACACATATATACACAGACATATATATACATACATATATACATATACATACACACACACACACACACACACACACACACACACACACACACACACACACACACACACACACACACACACACACACACACACACACACACACATAGACACACACACACATATAACTTAAATTAATTAAATAATATAAAAAAATAATTAAAAATTTTCTTTAAAAACACACACACACACACACACACAAATATAAAACTTAAATTAATTAAATAATATAAAAAAATAATTAAAAAATTTCTTTAAAAAAAAAAACCTTTTATAAGGTGCTGCCACACAACCCTAAACAAGGGAGGCAGTGGCTTTGGGGGCGACGACGCGGTCCCCCCACAACCAAGGTTGTGGGTAACCACGTTGTGGCTGCCCAACCATGGCGCCCCCCAATGGGATGGGGAATCCACGACTCCCCACCCATGGGGTATGTGGTGGCCTATGGCCCACTACAAAATATAAACAATATATTTTTTAATTTATATATTTTTAATTTTCTTTTTTTAAACAATAACTCTGCACAATTTCAAACCCATAAAATTCATTTTCTAACAACAAATTAAACCCATTATATTTATTTTTTTACGAGTAATTTTTTTTAAATAAACCCCATCAAATTTCTATAAATTCTTTTTTTTAACAAAAATAGAGGTTTTGAAACACCAAAACACGGTATATGGTTTTTCTTTTGTTTCAATTTCTTTTCAACACACAACAAATTCAACTTCCCCAAATTTTCCCAGGTTCGCCCAAAATGAAATTTTTTGACAGCATAACCCCCCCATTTTCAATAATGGAATAAAATTGAATTGTTACAATCCAATAGGGAAAGAGAAAACACTAAAACAAATTTCTTCATGCATAACCCACAAATTAATAGAGATAAATTTTACACCAAGAATTTTACAAAAATGAAAAAAAAGATTAAAAAACTAACCCGGTGAGCCTTGCAAGAAGAGAGTTGAAGCAGAGCAAACCCCCAACTACCAGACAAATTCTCCAACCTCAGTTTCCAACCAAAATCAAACACAGAGAAAACTTCCAGAAAATATTTCCCAAATGCAGAATGAATTGTTTTTGAAAAGTATTTCACATTATAAAGCATTTTTTTTCAAAAATATCCCTATTTAGGTCAAATTCCAATTTACAATAAAAGGTAGAGAATTTTGATTTCTTTTCAAAATAATGCCTTCCAAATTAATTTTTCTCATTGAAATAAATTCCCCTTTTTTTATTTAAAAAATAAAATGAAAATCACTATAAACATTTAATTGCCATAAAGGTAAAATAACTTTATTACTATTTTTTCAAACAATAGGAAAACATAATATAACATTTGATTATATTATTATTTTTTCAAACAATAGGAAAGCATAATATAACATTTGACTAATTCAATCAACAATTTGATTTTTAACTATTCAAATAAAATAATCGATAAATCTATTAAAACATTAAAATACACTTAATCATTTATTTCAAAATTAATTTTAAAAATGCATAACACGTAAACAACAAAGAAAAACAGAAACACGACCCGCATACCAACAAAAGGGAAGGTTGACCGACGACTGACATTACTTAGTGACGAGCAAGGCTAAGGGCGAAACTTAGGGCCTTAAGACTATCTCTTCCACTTCCATTGGATTATTTAGGTACGCTCAGACCTGTGAGATCAGGTGAAGTCTGTAGTTCCCCTCCCTGATTTATCTTGTCTTTTGTATATCAAAGGAATATATTAATCTAGCTTAGTCTAGTTTATGATGATTTGATGGTATCATGTTATGTATTGACCCTATTTCATGATTGTATTGGATATGATGATGGATCTATATTTGATCATTATTCATGATGGATCATATTGCTTATGGGATTTTGATGACATTATGACTATGCTAGCCCTACTTTATGATTATGATGACTGTGTTGATGCTATGAAGTTTGTGATTGTCTTCTAGTGTCTTCATAATTAGAGACGATGTCATACCACTCATTACAAGCACGATATGACATTGTGATTCTCTATTACTTGCTTGATCATTTATGATGTATATGTATTGTGTTTAGTGGTAGATACAGGATTGCAGGTACCAGACATCTACTCCACCCGGTGTCATAGTTATGAGTGTGTCTTTATCCCAATGGCAAGTTGTTGGAGATGCCATGTGTTTCCCTCTCACACTCTAGGCTTAAGTTGATACCCTTGTCAATTAGTGTCTTGGCTTGAGTCATTGGTCTGCGTCATGTGGTATATTGTTCAACCTTATGTCAAGTTCTTTTGTGAGTTTGTGATTATTTATTAATTAATAATTAATCAGTTTATATAGTTTATAAATATTAAATTAAATCAATGGATGACATTAATATCTAATATTAATGTGTGATTATTATTATTGGAAAATTATTACTCATTAATGTTTATTTTAAATGGATTTATATTTTATTGGTTATTTGGAATTGTGGAAAATAATCAATCAATTACTACATATAACCATTGGCGTAAATCATTAAATAATGGTTAATACGAATACAATATATTTATACATATTTATTTTTTGGGAGTTTATAATTAATTGGTGGAATTACATTACTTGAGTATTTATGCTTATCAGTACATCTATTTATTTATTGATTATTTTATATGTATGTGGGAGATATTTATAGTATGAAGTTTAACTTATATTGGCTAGAGCATTTATATGTATCTGTACATTTAATTATTTATTTATTATTTATCTATTTATTTATTTTTGGGTCATCTATTTATTGGTTATTTATTATTTATTTATATTGGTTTTGATTTATTATTCGAAATTTTGATTTATTGGATTATTTATTTATTGTTTAATTACTGGATGAGTATTTATGTCTGTCTGTACATTTATCTTCTTTAATGATTATTTATTAATTGTTGGATTATTTATTGTTTTGATTATTTATTTATTTATTTGCATTGTTGTTTTATTTATTTTCTATTATTCATGTACCTACCCCTTGTTATATTTATAGCCCTCTTGGGAGTTGTGATTGTGAGGATAATGTTATTTAATTGTTTATTTATTTATTTATATTATTTGTGATTTTGTATTTAATTGAAGTATTTATTTATATTGCCTTTGATTTATTTTATTGAGATTTAATTTATTATTATTGTTTATTATATTATTGTTATTACATTCCTTTGTTACTAATTGAGTAATTAAATATTATGTTTATACCCACCCTATTATTTTATTGGTTGAGATTTGAGGGTAAGTAAATAATATTATTTTATATTCTTACCTCGATCTTTGGTGGGGGGGGGGGGGTTGGTATAGAATATATTTTATTGGAATATTTTGAATGACAGATATTCTTCTATAGTTTTTAATGAGATTCTATTTATTGGCTTTGTGAGCATTTTTGTGGGTTTGCTTCTGGATATCTTTCTGCAACTTTTGGATTTTAGAATTGCTTGGAGGGAGAATTGCTTGGTTGGGTTGAATTTTGGAAAGCTTGTTGGTTTGGGTTTTTTCTCTTCTACGAATGCATTACCATCTCTCTACTTCCAAGTTGGAGATCTTTTTCTATTTTTGCATTTTAATTTTTGAAAATAATTGTTTTCTTCATGACTGTTAAAAGATTGTTTGGGGAGATTAGGGAATGAATGATTATGCTATTTTTAATAATTGGGAGTAATATTTTGGGAAAAAGATTTATATATATTTTATGAATATATGTGTGTTGTATTGGAAGAAAAAGGGCATTTGTGTATGTTAATATGTTGATTATAAATTTGCCTGTGAATGCATTGTGGTAATGACTAGTTTTGTGAGGTTTATTTGTTGATGTATACCCTGTCTTATGTCCATTTAATTTGGTTAGATCTAGAGTGGCTATGCCTATAATCATTTAGGTGCAAGTTATTGTCAATATAAGTTAGAATTCTTGGATGTGTTGTATTGTTGGCCTTAACAAGGCTTTTTTTTGGTTTCTTATTGTCTTTTAGTGACTTCTTGGTCATATTTATGCCATTATAAGGCCCATTCCCGAATCTGGACAAATTTGAATATCTTTGTATTCCTTTTTTTATGAGTTGGTCCCTTGTTACAATAGCACTACTATGAGATTAATAGCGCCAACATAGTGTCAATAGAATTTTGGGTTGGTTTTTGAGTCCCTCAGTTGATTTCTATGCTTGGTATTTATTCCAGAGGCTTGTTTTGTTATGTTTGATGGTTTTGGGGCATTGTGCTATTCATTTGTGATATATGTGAATCCATTTGGGCTCGGGCAAGTGGTTTTATGCTTGTCTGTTGAGGTTTTTGATATGTTGCTCCAACAAGTTGAGTGATTCCTAATAATATGATGGAACTATAATGATTCGATCAACTACTAAGAGGGGGGCTGAATCAGTAGATAGAAAATATACCAAACTTTCACCAAGCTTAATTCAAACTCAGAAAACAACTTACTTAACTAACCAATTTAGTCTTTGTATCAAAAACTGCAACTACACTATCAAGCTTTACCGGTTGACCAAAATATCAATGATACAGTGTAACAGATGTGAAACTCAAATACCATTTAACCAAAATGTGAAATCACTTTACTAATATCAGTAATAGCTCATTTCAGATCACTTCCGGTCATTCAAACATGTCTAAGTGGATTTACCAGTCATTCATATCAACCATATCAAAAATTTATCCACAAAATCATTTTCCACTTGATACAATGATTTTTCATGTGGAAATCCAAATGGAAAAAACATGGTAGGGATGAATACCCACACGTATTCTAAAATCTTCTGAAGTTCTCCCTATTAGGAGCCATGCCTTGTTAGAAGCTTTGCAAAATGGTCTCGTTAAGAAGAAATCCAGTTAGGGACCACCCAGTTAAGGGATTGACTACAATACCCTATCAAAGTTAATACCTTGTTAGAGGTAACCTCGATGGAGGATTTCAAATCCAAGCTAATGGATCATCTGGTTAGAGAATTTGAACAAGAAGCCTGTTAAAGATTGTTCGGTTAGGGGATTTAACTATTGTAATGGTTAGAGAACAATAGGTTCTTTGCTGATCTAGTAATAACACTTCTTTGCTTAATCAAACCCTTTTTTACTCCTATCTGCCTTCACAATTCATTCTACAGATACACCTTCTAGTTCAGCAATAACAACTCACACACCTAGAGCCAATTTTGCCAACACAATTGCGAACAACTCATCGACCTTGAAAAAATTACAATAGGTCGGTAACACAACACAAAACCTACATATCTCATAGAGATTATAAATATATCGATTCAATCTTGACCATTATATTACATAGCAATCAACTACACATTGTTCAAGATAACTTTGACTACTCCTGGATCACTCTTGGATCACTGCACATTGGATCTTGTAGATCATCACACGTTTGTCACTCCATATTAAGAAACTGATCATTCCCAAGATAAATAGTTATCTCTACATACCAAATCCACTTCAAAACTCATCACGTGCATCATGCATATGTGGCATCTTCATCTCCGATCATCATTCGGTCATAGATCATCACAACCGATTCTCCAAGCTCCATCTGTTAGGGTTCTACTTATCAATGGGTTAAGGTTATTAGTTGATCACTCTGCTTCAATAGTAATACTGATTTCCATCACTGCTTTACTACCGATTGCTTTACTTCATCACTACCAGTTACAATACATCTTCATTACTGGTTGCTATTGACATCAATGACAACACTATACTTCATTAATGCAATCTTCATGCAATGTCAATAATTCCTTGCTATCGAGAATGGTTAATTGTAGCTCCAACGAGAGGTTAAGTTGTGCCTCACTGTGGAGGATCATTCTATGTTGTTGGATTCATGTATTGCCCCTATTTTTTGTGTATTTGACATTCTCGAGGCTCTCTTTATTATTTCATTTTGGCATTATGAGCTTATGGCTTGGTCTTTGTTAAGTGTCTCTTGGTTGTATGTTGATGGCTATCTTTGTGATTCAGTTGTATCAGTTTTGTAATGACTTTTGGATGCTTCCCATGTTGAGTTTCATGTTGTAAGATGCATCTTGATATTTTTTTACCCTATGGTCTTGGTCCGTGTTTGGAAGAGTGGGCTATTGCATGTGTTGGACCTAGGTTATGAGCACTAGATCTCTAGGAAAGAGGTCTAGACCTATGGAACCACATGAAGAGTTTGTGGTTTAATTTTCAAGTGATAACATTTTTAATAATTGATTAGTGGGTTGGTTATATAGGAATTCACCTAACCAAGATAAAGAATATGTTGTTGTATGCCCCAATTGGACAGACCCAAGGAGGTGGTTTTTGGGATCCTAGATTGGGAAGACCATTGGAGCGGTATATCCGATATGCCTTGAGTGACTCCAAGGTGGAGAAAGATGCCACATGAGGCTAGCATGTGATGACACTTTACCCCATGTGTCCATTATCTATATGCCTTGCTGTTGTTTATGCCTCTAGAGGTTGATTGATTTGATTTAGCCATGTGATGTATTTTGATGTTATATTATTATGTTGGAGTCTTGCAGTGTCATGTTGTATCCTATGGTTGTTAGGTGTTAGCTTAGGTCTTGAGTGTGAGTTGGAACCTTATGTCATCTCCTAGAACTGGGGGTGGTTCCTATTTGGTTCCACATGGTCGGGTGGTTTGGTGCCTTCTACCATTGGGATATTCATCTTGAATGTTAGCATGTGTGGATTTGGATTATAGTATCTCATCATGAGCTTGTATTCTTGGAGTATATTCATGTAATTAGAATTGATATCATGTATTATGCAATTTGGAAATGTAAAGAAGACTACATAATCAGTGTATTAAGATCATGTATAATTGAAGAACATGTAGGAGGATGATTTCTGAATGAATTGTATTGAATAAGATTGTTGTAAATGGATATTATATTTTAGATGTTGTTATTGATTAGAAATGAATTACATGGTGTAGAGATATATATGCTACGTATTGAGTATATTTTGTGGATAGTAGTGATTATGTTAATTATCATATATCCTTGATTTGAAAGATGTTAATCTCCAACATTAGATATCTTGAGATATGGAATATGGCTCTTTGTTATGTGGTTGTCCTATGGTGCTGTTTTCTATGTATTAAAGATGTTACCATATTATAATTTCTTGTAAATAAGGAATATGAATATGTGTCTATGTAACTTGTATGATTAATATGGGATGTAGCAAAGAGATTATGTGCTTTCTCCATGTGGTCTTATGTAAATAAACTTGATATAGATGAACTATGCTATTATTATAAGATGATGTATTGGTATGTGGTTCATGTTATAGATATGTTTATCATGTTGAGAGTGAAATGCTATGTTTAAACTAGGGGATTGAAATATTATATTGTATTTATTCTTGTAGAATCATATGACTCTCAGACCTGTTTAGTAGATTGGAATCCTATTTTGATGTAGATAAATACTTGCTACTATGATTTTGCATATGGCTATGGATAGTATTCTTGATGAGTTGTACTTAAGGAAATAATCGAATACCATTAGTAAAAGAAGGATACATGCATTTAGTTTCATGATGTGTTAAATGTTCAAATGAGTAGAGATGAGTATTAGAAACATTCGATTGGTACTTAAAAATGAACCTTAGAAAGAGTATGGAAGGGAATAGAGTTATACATATGTGTTAATGTTTTATCATAGTTTCATGGGAAGTAATGTTTAGTTGGATGATAGTATATGGTGTTCTAGATGGATATGTGATATGTTATTTTAATGTCAAGTAGTGAAGTTGAGATACCCCAGGGAATGGAGATGCATTATATGGTTTTATTATGTAGTTATGTTAATGATTAAATAGATATCCCTCTTGCATAATATAGTTAACAATGCATTGATGAATAATAGTATTAATGTTACATTGGTAAATACTAGTAATAGCGTAGTTGTAATGGTTGTCTTAAAATAAAAGAAAAATTAATTCTTTTAGTTAGTAGATTTTGGTTTATTTATCTAGGGTATTTTGGCAGAAATTACAAAGTCAGTACCTTGTACCTACAATTCGTGCATCACCAAACCATGCATACATACATATATTCAAACATGGTAGGCACACCGATGAAGGAGAATCATGACGTTCCTTGTCTCACTGAAGTGAGTGAAGGAAAATGATCTCCTCGCACCCCATACACTTTCACACAAACATGATAACATATATATAACACATCTCACACATAACATAAATGTGTTAGTCCATGGTTAGTAATCCAATAAAATAACATGTAACCATCAATGAGGAAATAATGTGTAAACAATGTTACCCCATTATTTTGTCGATAGTCAAGTCTTTGTCCTGAGAAAAATAAAGTGTCATTAATGTTGCCTCCCCCATTTGGCTTGATTCATCCTTGGCTATGTACATTTATCTTTGCGATTCACTTTTTCTATCTCATTGAACCCATATGTTGAACCCGCATCTTGGTTCAAGCTTCAAGGTTCAACTGGTGCCTTAATGTATGCCGTGGCACTGTTTTGTTGTTAAGCGGGTGGGAGTCAATGTGTTAAGCTGACTTTGAACTTTAACCTTTGAACCATTCTTAATGAGGTTCAAGGTTCAAGGTCCTCCTTTATGTTTGTCTAAAGTTTTCGCTCATTCCTAGTTTAGTTGTGTTGAGTCTCAAGGTGGTAGTCCTTTTGTTCTCTCATGTTGAACTTGAACCATTGAACTTCTTGTTAAATGGTTCACAGTTCAAAAGTTTATTTCAAGTTGGCTCCAAAGACATTAATAAAGAAAAGGTGGTGCGACAAAAGGAATATTCTGAGCATATCATGTTTTAAAATTATTATTATGGAAAGAAATCATGAAAGATCAAGTTGTTTGTGTGGAGTTGATATGTAATAAAGAAAGTTGTCAGAATCCCATCAAATCATGGGTTATCTCACACGCTCAAATGAATTATCATGAGGAATGCGTAGGTATTACTTATTTTTTTCCGCCTCTTCATATGTAAGTTCTCAAATTGTGAAATTAGTAGCTGTTATTGTTGGAGAAGTGAAGGGCACCGAAGGTAATTTTAAGCTCCATAATTTTGAGGGTTTCATAGATTTGATGGTGGTAACAAGTGAGTTCTGATAGTTGCTTCTCCATTGTGTTACTAGCTCAGAAAGTTAATATAGTAAAATTATTTGTTTTGGAATAGAATTCTCTCCTTTCTAGAAATTGTTTGATGAATGAAAAAGCAGCGATCATGAGGCTGACTCTTCTAAAGCTTGGCTGCATATCATGCTTAGTCAGTACACTTCCAGAACTGGGTGACACTTCTTTAGCCCAAGCTGACTTATGATTTTTTTTGGAAAGAGATAGAAACCCTAAGCTAACTCAATGATGGAAAGAATTGTTAAAAGTGGCTTGATTGAAGTTGCTGTATTCCCAACTGCTGCCCCTTGCCCAGAATTGGTGATAGCGTGTATGAACAGGTATGCTGCCGGTAACATGTGCATTATGGCCAGTAGTGGTGAATTGTTAGTAGAAATCAATAGGAAAACAATGATGGACGCAATTGGAATTCCTCATAAGGAGCCATATGAAGAATGGTCCATTGGTAATTCATACACATTCTTCTCTGAGAAGAAAAGCACCTACAAGAGTGTCATTGCCAGGAATTGGCTCCTATTAGTTCAGAAAGGGGGTTCCCAATAACCCAAACCTCTTACAAGAAAGCATTTCATAACGAAGGTGTGGGATATTGTGCTTTTGTTAAACAGACTTAAAAGGAATTCACATTCTTTCTACTAGGAGGACTGGATGTATTTTTACATTCAGGTTTTGCTGGCTGGTGAAAAATATCTTGACTGGGCACAGGTTATTGCTGAAAGGCTTCATGAGGGTTTGAGTAATTTTGTTGGAATGTCTAGTTTTTACATGTCTTCATATCTATTTTATATTTTGGCTTGTAGTAGAGAGTGGAAAGGGTTACATCATGAGCCTTGGGTGGATGACATGAAGGTTTACAATTATCATCCACACCTACAACAACAAAGATATGCTGAAAATATTATAAGATGGAATAATGTTTTCGTAGACAGACTTGTCTTTGAATTGCAGGGAGACACAAACAAAAGAATTTCATCCGAAGCCATGGATCTAGTCAACATATATGGAAGCTATTTTATTCAATTTCCTAGATTTACTTACATTAGAGTAGGGGGATTTGAAGGCAAACCATTCAAATTGCCCAGGTATGCCTTCGATAGATATATACTTATTGAAGTTTGTAAACAACTTTCCCACATTGATAAAAAGTTAGGGGTAAAGAGTAAATATGGAGTAGCCTTCCCAATTAAACTTGGATATTATAGTTGCAAATCTACCTCTGATGCTTTGAACCTAGAATTAGAGTTTAAGAAATTGAATTTACAACCCTACATTGCCCGACGCAAGTTTGATAGTAGAGGCTATGCTGTGGAATATTTAAATGTTGATGCAAATTTATTTCATGAACCCCAATTAGAAGACTATTGGGAAAATTGTTGTGATGAATTTGAAGTTAGAAGGAGATTGTGGTCAAGCTTCATTATGCAACAGATTGTTACAATGAGATTGTTAATAAATATGGCAGTAATACAAGAAGTTGGGGAAGATGTGCTAGACCTTGAGTTTGATGTAAAGGTTCAAGGGAAACCCATCCTTGAAATTGACTGGAATAGGAGAGAAGAAGAAAGTATCCAGGCTAGTCCTTAAATTTTTTAAGGAGAACAAAGAAGTGGTTAAGGGACCATAAATTTAGAAAGGAACCAATAATTACTCCTAAGGAGATAATAGTTGGTCCACTTCATACTGCAATACAAATTCCCACTTCCTCCTCTAATGTAATTGTTGATATTGTAGGTGTCACAAGACCAAAAGTTGGAGAAGTTCAAACCAAGAGGTCAAATAAATCCCCATTGACTCCATAGTTGTTCAAGTCACTCATTCTAGGAGCAGAAGGGGAAATAGGGAACCAACAACAGACCTAGATTCGAGTGAGGAAACCCAAGTGGCCATGGATGAGAAAGTGTCAAATAATCCTTCAGTACAAGATGCAAATAGAGAGAAAAAATCTGAAGAAAACCCAAACCCAATGAGCACCATAATTGTTATTGATCTCCCAGATTATCAGACACCTCCGCCCAAAGATTTTTCCAGTGTTTCTTGATGGATTGGAGATTATATTGGCAAGAAACACAATGTAGTTCCTATCACCATTCCCATGGAAGATATGGTCAGTAAGTGTCTTGGAAAAATATCCAAACCCAAAAGCTTAAAATAGAGGCTATGATGGAGGTCGATGATGAAATAGGGAACTGGGTAGCAGAAGTGACAAATCATATCTCTGATAAAGACCCATAAAATTTCATCAAAAAATATTTAATTGTTGAGAAAATTGATCTAGGAGTTTCTTCTAGAGCTACGGATGCCAAACATTTGGAATCCTCCACCAAAAGAATGCTATCCAGAACTTGGAAGGATGAGAAAGATAAGAGGAAAATGAAATAGGTTGTTAAAAAAAAGACATAATATATCAATGCCATACATCACCCAAGTCCTCAGACTCTATCCCAGATGTCATTGTCTTTTGATCCTAAATCACTAGTAAACCATAAGCTATTGGATCAGGTTCAAAGAAGCCGTAAGATAATTAAGATTTTTTATGAATGGATTGAATCCATAGTACAACAAGGTACAAATTACATTGCTAGCTTAATCAAGGTATATGAGAATGCTATTGCCGTGAGTGAAGAGCTGGAGTTGGAAGATACAACATGGGATAATGAAAGAAATAAATGTGTAGCGGTTTTAGCACAAATGAATGATGGACATAAATTTCGGATCATGAAATTTCTTGCCAAGAAGCCCGTGGATAAATTAGATGATAATGTACTGTATGTATCAAGGAAAAATATTGAACAGATAAACTCAATCATCAAAAAGGGTCATGAAGAATCCATCAAATTATTAAAAGGATTGAAAGAGCTCATCGATATGATGGAAAATTATTTGAAATGCATTGATATATAGCTCCTAAAAGATGATAGACAGACAATTGAGCATGCAGAAGACATGGTCCAAACTTTTAAGGAGAGAGTGCACCTCGTTAAAGAAGCAAAATCTCTAACTACAGATGACTTCTCCAAGGTGGTTAGAATTGAGTCAATGCTAGCAGTTTGTTTTGATCATATGGAAGAACATAAAATAAAAGTCACGCAAGTAAAAATGGATAAAGAAGTCTAGAAAAAACGCATTCTACATATTGGGCTCTCACATTATTAGGTCATCCTCAACTTATCAACGACACACTTGGAGTGGCAAAATGTACGTCGCATTGTGGCAAAACTGGATAAACCAACTATTTCCTCTACCACATTGGAGTCTTGATCGAGTTATCAATGAGCTGTCATTTTGTCCTTGGCTGGCCGTTTAAGTTTTATTCAGTTTTAAACAAGACAATTTCTTTAACTCTAGATTAGAGTTTAAAAAATAACTTTGGTTATTCAAAAAAATATGAGCCCAGAGGCTATATATGTAATTAAGCAAGCATTTGTTAGGGTCCAAAATTTTTGAATGGATTAGCAGATTTAATTTTCTTTTGGATTTTTTAGTGAAGATACTTTATCTGTGAATGAAATGATATATTTTGCACAACCTTGAAATATGTGTGTTTGAATGAAAGAACAAATCTTTGCTGAGATATATGTTTGTGTGCAAAATATTTTACTTCTTTGATTATCTTCTTATTATAAGTCCGTGAATTCATTTGATAAATGAAATTAGCTGTTTGCTGTTTGTTTGGATGTTTTGATCCCCCTTGTCCTTTGAGACATGAGTGAGTCTCAATTAGAGTCCATAATACATTGAGAATATTTTGTAGAGTTGGTTTTGTAAGAGTGCTATATATTTAAAGTTCAAGTCTGTGGGCTTTACATTATGAATACTTGTTTTGTAGAATTCATATTGTATTGACAAATGGATGTGAAAAACCTTTCTCGCTTCCTAGTTAAAAGTGCATTTCTTTGTGATTACTTTTCATAAAAATTCATTGAATATCATATGGGGAGTTGCACCCTTATGCAGAGGGTAAACCAATAATTGGTTCACCCAACTATTGGTTTCTTTTTCTTTTCATCAAGGGTATGCATGAGTAATTATAAAATAATTAGAGAAAGATAAATCTGTTAACCAACAAACAACATACACTGAAACTCAAATAAAAGTATAACACAACAAGGCATAATATCAGAGTAAAACATCACCATATAATGTCTCATTAATATCCACTTAAGAAGTCAACCATAGTCAAAATAAGTATCTGAAAATTCTGATCAATGGAGGGGTACTACAAACCTACCCACAATAAGATGATACTCTGCAGTAGTATCTGTAAATATTACAATGGGGAATGCACATGCATTCAAGCACACTACCTAGAGCTCACTGCTCAAAATATAATGGCCCGAAAGGCTACAATCCTCAGGGAAGGTTCATTACCTTACAATAACATTCAGACTACAATCCTGTTAAGATGAACTGAAAGAATAGCATCTCCAAATGCCCGATGATAGTTCCGGTTAAGTGCATTTGTCTGCTCTGAAACACACTCTAATCAACACTTCACATTGAAAGATGAATTCTCTTATTTGCACACACACCCCTCTCTAATAATTCAAACACAACCACCACACATAGATTACATGAATATAACACCTATTTATACAAATCATCAACCTTGACTACAAGGTCAGCTCAACCTTCAAGACCTAATTACAAAATTACATCAAATGATACATAAATCAACCACCAAACCAATAAAATGCCATACAAGACATATAATGGACCCAAATAAAATCCTCAAACATGCAACACCACTAGAAATCTCGCCAAGATCAATTGCAACATGCTACACCACCAAAAATGTCACATAACACAAAGAATATCACCGAACCCATAATATCTTCAATAACACGCACAAAGATCAATGTGAAGAACCAAAACAAATAGGACATGATTAGGAAACACCACTTAATCAAATCTTCATTGATCAACATGTTGATACTCAAGAACACTTGATAGAAACAACTAGGACTAGAAAGATAACTTGCAAAGAACCAAATGATGAACCATCGGAATTGAAGATATATACGAATATCCCAAACACTCTCTCAAATCTGCAACCAAAGATATGATCATACTAGAGCACAATGGATCAAACACCAACTCATCTCTCTGCAATACTAAAACACAAAAACAAAATAATATGTTGACAGAAATGACAACAACATATCCTAGCAACAATAATATCCAACAATCTCCCCCTTTGGCATTGATGGCAACATATGAATGTGAAAAATAATCAATGCAAATAAATCAACACCAACAGTCTCCAACAAACTCCCCCTAAGATCATACACAGAATTCTTCAAAGATAAGGCAATTTTCCACATGCTTCTCTCCCCCTTTGACAACAATGCCAAAGATAAAATACAAATGATTATTCTCTCCCCCTTTTACCAGATAATCTCTCCCCTTTAGAATAAACTCATAAATCTGAACATTTGAACCATATACTGACTACTCCGATTGAGTAGCAACACCAATTCATCAATCTGAATAAGAAGATAAGACTATGAAGTCCACCAGATCAATGCATGTCAATGCATCTAGTTCTCATCAAGAGGGGTAGAGACCCCTAACTTGTCTCTCAAATATACAAATGTATATGTAGACAAAGGCTAAGTAAAAATATCTACAATCTGATCCTTTGTAGATACAGACTCCAATTTGACTTCTTCATCACTAACTTTCTCCCTCAAGAAATGATACTTGATTGATATATGCTTTATTTTAGAGTGCAGTACCATATTCTTGGAAATATTAATAACACTTGAATTATCACAATATATGACAGTAGGTTCATCACACACAACTCTAATATCCTTCAACATCTTCTTCATCCAAACTACCTGAGTACAATTGTTGGTAGCAACAATGAATTCGACTTCTACACTAGATAGAGATATAGAATCTTGCTTCTTACTAGACCATGAAACCAACTTATTTCCGAAAAATAATGCTCCATCGGTAGTTCTCTTTCGGTCATCAACATCACTTGCTCAATTAGCATCAGTATAAGCACATAATATGAAGTCATCATTCTTTGGATACCACAGACCATAGTCAATCATTCCCTTCAAGTATCTGAAAATTTTCTTTACAACTGTAACATGACTTCCTTTAAGATCAACTTGAAATCTTGCACAAAAAAACAACAACATGCATAGTGTAATGCCCGCGAAAATACCCTAGAGAAATTAGCCAACTAACATTCAAAAAGAGATAATTTTTCTTTAAACATCTACTAATGCAACATAATTAACTAACTACTCATATGCATATAAAATCCATTAATATGATATACAATTACCCATCATGAACATAATCACCAAACATGATACACAAGCAGAAATAAAACACAACATAACATCTATCTTCCCTAGGGTATCTCAACATCATTACTTACACTACTAATCATAAGCAACAACATCATAATTACAACTAATCCAATGCGCACTACTTCTATTATCAATTTTTCTTTCCATGCACATATACAAGATCATTTCTAATCTATCTATCATAAATACGATCTTCATAAATGCAACTACCAATTAACCCCATTAGGTTCATTTTAAAGCACCAATACCAAATGTTCTTAATCGCAATCACTTACTAATTTCTAACATCATAATCTATTACCAATACTAATTACCACATTATTAATTTGTTCCTTTAACGATAATAGACATACATACAACAATAAATGCATATCCATAGAGCTAATTCCATTTTTTTCCATTAATGAATCAATCACAAGATACACATGATACATGTTTGTGCTCACCTAATATCATCTACCGTTTTACATGAATACACTATCAATTTACATCAAAGAGAACAACTCTCAGATATAAATACATATACATGCCATATGAATCATATACATTCATCTGTTATACATAACCATCCAAGTTGAAGAGATAAAAGATCCACATCCACGCAAAAGCATCCAATGCTGAACATCCAAATGGAAGAAGGCATCATACCACCCGACCATGTGGAACCATAAGGAACCACCCATCATGCTAGGAGATGACACAAGATCCCACTCACACTCTAGATCTAGACTGACACCTAACAACCAAAGGAAATACCAATACAAAACAAGTACAAGAGTGAAAATAATAAAATCTCCAATACAAAACATCCAGAGGCAACTCATCAAATCAAGACTCAAGGTACTAGTACCTACATGTAGTGAAAAGAGTGTCTTCACATGTGAAAATTGGGAACCTAGACACTTGTCTCGACCATCCTAGATGCACATGCAGAGCCATCTCAACCTTTATGGAGCAAGGGAGATTAGCTTACTCGGGTTATCAAGGCCTTCCCAATCCTATCCTAGATCTATACCATTGGGAAAGGCAAAGGGGCCACCAACCATTTCTTATCTTATTAAGATGAACTATTCTACCCAAACCCCATGAATTATTAATTAGATTATCACTTGATTACAAAGCATAAACTCCCAATGAGATATTCTGGTGATCTAGACTTTGGGTAACTTGGCTATCTACTCCATGCAATCCTATTCATTCACTTGGAAGCCCACTTTCCCCTAGAATGCAACTATACCTTTAGGGTGGAACACTTACAAAACATAACATAACAAGGGCTCTCAATAAAACATAACCAGATGACCAAGGTTTAATTAATCAAATGATAATCTTCAAGACATGAATAACATATGTCAAAACCACAACCTTTCATAGGCAACCAAGAATCATCAATCATCAAGATTCTCGTTATCAAAAGCATCCAATAGGAGCCCCAAGAATAACAACAAGGCATTTCCCATCTTACTCAATCCAATAGTGCAATCAATCATCTCAAATCGATAAATCAAGAATACAACATCATAGGGATAGACTCATTCAGGACAATGCATAGGCATGGGAATCCAAATACCAAAATTCCCAATAGCCAAAATCAAGAATAAAATCCCAGTGAATACATTAAGCATATATTTTTCACAGACACAAAGAATTCAATCTTTTCAAATCAAATTGCATAAGAAGGATTTAAAATCACCAACCTGGAAATTAGAAGTTATGGAATGCAAAATTGCTGTAGAAGCAACAAGCGAAATCTTCAAATCACCAACAAAATCGCAACCTCAAGCAAATCCAAGACAAGCTCCAAAAGCCAATTCAATAATTCTTAGAAAATTCTCCAACTAAGACACTCACACAACAAACTCAAATCTCATAATAAATAGAAATTAATCAAAATAATTCAAAATATAATATTTCATACCAACCATGCCAAATATTGGGGTAGAAAAATTTAAAATAAATTATTTAACTTACCCAAATAGCTCAACCAATAACAAAATAGGGTAGGTAGGGTAAATAATTAAATAATATATAAATAATTAAACACAAATAATATATTTCTTACCAACCATCTTGAAAATTAAAACAACAATAATATATAATAATATTATTACAATCTCCAAACGCACAACCAATAATGAGAGAGGTTAGGTAAGATAAATAATAAATAAATAAATGGGTAGGAAAAATAAACAAAAATAAACAATAAATAAACTCATTAGCCAATAAATAAAATAGAAAGGGCTAATAAATAAAATAAATAAATCAAAAGCCCAATAAATGTTAAACCGCAAAAATAATATATATAATTAAATAAATAAATAAATAATATTATGCCACAAACACAATTCCCAAAAGAGCCAATCATAACAAGGAGTAAGTAAAAGAATAATAACAAATAAATGACCAATAAATAAATGGATAGATAAATAAATAATAAAGCAAATAAATAAATAAAATAATAAACAATTAAAGAAATAATAAATAACCCAAAAATAAATAAATAAATGTATAGATACATATAAATGCTCCAGCCGATAATAATTTAAACTCAAAGCCATTAATATCTCCCACATACACATAAAATATAATAATAGATAAATAATATTTCATGCATAATTATAAATGCCAAATATTATGATCCACAAAATAAGATTAATAATAATAAACTTCAATAATTAAATATACAATTATATTTAAATATTAATGCCATCTATTAATTTAATTTAATATTAATAAACTTTATAAACCAATTAATTAATTTATAATTTAATTAATAATCACAACTACTCAAGGTAACCCAACATAGGGTAACATAAAATACCACATGACACTACACATAGAGATTCTCAATCAAAACACCAATTGACAGGGTACCAACTAAACCTAGAGTGTAGAATGAGATTTCATGTCACCTTCAATCAACTTGCCATTGGGATAAAGATACACTCAAACTTGTAATTGCAAACCTATCACCACCAAGACATGTACAACAATATATGCAATAACATATATCATGAAATATGAAGATAAGTGAAGGGGAATTACAATGCCATATCATTCTCATGAATGAGTGGTATGACATCGTCCCTATCACAACTACAGTAGAAAACAGTCACAACAACCAAGCACTATCATAATCATCAACATATCCAATCTAATGATGAAATAGAGTTACTACATAATATAATACCATCAAATCATCATTAAGTAGACTAAGCTATATCAATATGATCTATTATTATACAAAAGAGAAAGATGACTCAGGGAGGGGCACTACACATAATATTTGGTCTAGTTTGAGTCAAGTATAATCGTTCACCAACTATAGATCTACACAAGGTCTGATTAACTTTTCGAGATTCATCATGCTTAGACAACTTGCATCCAGTCACCATAGGAGTTCCAATAGGTTTGGAGTCATCTAACCCAAACTTCTTCAACAATTACTCCACATACTTAGATTTAGAAATGAAAATGCCTTTGTCAATCTATGTAATCCACAATCCTAAGAAGAATTTCATCTCACTTGATAGTCCTGAAAATGATTGTAAAATTTAGTGTCCTTGACAATGTTTTGTCATTTTGAATTAATGTTTCTCTTTGTATTACCCTCAGGTTTTAAGGTTATTAGGTTTAGATGTTCCCGGGTGAACCTTTTATTTTAAAACCTAAAGCCTATTATGTTTCTTCATTATCTTTTTACTTAAACTTGAGGGTCTTTTCCATCGTCGAAGGGACCGTGTTCCTTTCCCTAGGTGTTATTTCTTCTACCGACCTTTTAATTTTTCCTAGAGACTATGTCTTTTCCATTATGGTCGGGCCCCCTTTTAATATTTCTGTGGGCATTTATTTTCCCTAAGTTTGACCTTAATGTTTCGACTTATATCTCCATGTTAAGTACCGAGCAACTAAAGGTTCCATGATTTTCTACGTGCACCAAATAAACGATGTTGTTTTAACTCAAGCGGGAAAATGCTCGAAGGATAGTGACAAGTATTGAGCAGATATTATATATTGCAAGCAATGAATGAGAAGATCAGACGATCCTCAAAGTCCTGCGAAGGAAGATGCTTGGAAGTTAAGAACCATGACATTGTGAGATAATGCCGCATGTCCCAGGCAAACCAGGAAGGTGTGAAGGTGGGGCCGCTAACAAAATTAAGTTGGAAGATGACTGTATGATATACGGTCAGAATTTTGTGGACCCATCTTGCTGTTAGCTAGTTCAAATAACTGGAAGACAACTGAGAGGGGGGGGGGTGAATCAGTTGTCACAGATTACTGGAACCATTAGTAATTTAAACTTTAATACCGGAATCGAAGATAAACCAATTAAGTATAAAGAATAATTACAGAATAAATACCATCCACATGACACCAAGATTTGTACGTGGAAAACCTTAGCCAGTTCAAATAACTGGAAGACAACTCAGAGTGGGGGGGGGGTGTTGAATCAGTTGTCACAGATTATTGGAACCATTAGTAATTTAAACTTTAATACCGGAATAGAAGATAAACCAATTAAGTATAAAGAATAATTACAGAATAAATACCATCCACATGACACCAAGATTTGTATGTGGAAAACCTGATAAAGGGAAAAACCATGGTGGGAAGCCTAGCCACAGTTAGATAATACTTCTGTAGCATGTATGTGAATTACAATTGAGGAGCCTATACTTGCAGGAAGGACAACAACCTAGAGCACACTTCTCATCACAAAAAGGAGTCTCATTGACTACATAGAAATCTAGACTACAATCCAGAGAAGTGTTGAACTGCAAAAGATAGCATCTCCTATCCATGAGTACAATTTTGATTAAGATCAATACTGGAGGACTAAATCCTCTTATATAAACCCAATTCAATCTCTAATGATCGACCAAATCCTCTTCCTAAATGATATTACATTATTCACACATCATTCTCCTTGACCATGACCCCTAATAATAACCATGATGATCTACAATGAAATCTTACATCTATATATATACAAACCCTCAACCATAAACAATTAGGTCGCTTACCAAAAAATAAACCAATTACATAATTACAAATCATGTTGTCCTAAGGCCAAACAAACAATATGAACACATAAGACATCCTGAAAATACATTAATAGGTCCTATCCACATGTTTCGTTAATGCCAGACCATAACCTAGATCAACCGAGACCCAGTATAGGTCCGCACGCTTCAACAATGATCTCCATCCGGCAAGTATCAAACATTATCACCAACAACATCCTAAAACTCCACCAGAAGTTGCACCAACACCACTTATGCAATTTATCAAAGATCTCCACCAAAATATCTCCTAGTGAAACCCTCGCCGCAACAAGAAACCAAGCTTCTAGGCAAGCAGGATAGCATTTGATCATTAGACCAAAACTAATTGTCCAAATATGAGCATGAGTATCATGAACAAGCCAATTCCATCACCAAACTATACCAGAGCTTACCGGATCATGCCGGATCCAAGTTAACCAAAAACCACTCAAACTACCGGGATCAGAAGGGTGCCGGTAAAGCATCCAAACAACTAGTGTTGGCATCAATGAAAAAACATGAATGCAACACATAACTAATTCAACAAAATGGCCAACAATCTCCCCCTTTGGCATTGATAGTAACACTAGATGTGAAAAACATCTAAGTACCAAGAAATGCCAAACAAGTCTCCCCCAATGAAAGACAACCAACAATAATCTCCCACATACAACTTTGAATATCAATATCTCCCCCTATGAATAATATCTCTATAAAGCTCTGAATTTGTCTTCCTTTTTCACAACAACAAAAATATCACTCCCCCTTTTTCTTTTTCACATCAATATCACTCCCCCTTTGACATCAATGATAGAAATCTGGCAAAAATATCAAAGTAAAGACATAAACTACTGAATCATAAAGCTGACTACTCCCCTTGATCAAGAGCATCCCACATCAGTGCCAAAATGAATAGTATCTTTGATAATGCATGTCGGATTTGATGCCGAACCACATCAATCAAGTCTCTACTGTAGAGGCAAAAAATCCTAATCTGTCTCTCAGGTACTCAATTGATTCCTTGGGAAAAGGTTTAGTGAAATATCTGCAATCTGCTCTTTAGTGTTCACATAAACTAGTCTAACTTCATTTTCTTCCACCTTTTCCTTCAAAAAGTTATACTTGATAGATATGTGCTTTGTCTTATAATGAAATACTAGATTCTTTGATATATCAATAGCAATAGAGTTATCACAGTGAATAACTAACAGTGCATCATAATCCACCTTTATATCCTTCAACATTTTCTTCATCCATAACACTTGTGTATAGTTAGTAGCAGTAGCAAAATACTCAACTTGAACAGTAGAAAAAGAAGTACATGACTATTTCTTGCTGATCCATGAAACCAACTTCTTTTCAAGAAAGAAAGCTCCATTAGAAGTACCTTTTTGGTCATCAATATCTCCAACCCAATCAACACCTGTATATGAACATAAAGTAAAGTTATCATCCTTAGGGTACGACAAGCTATATTCTGATGTACCTTGCAAATATCTAAAAATCCTTTTCACCACAGTCTTGTGATTTTTTATAGGATCACTCTGAAATCTTGAAACAATACAAACATCATTCATAATGTAAGGCCTAGTCCGAGTCAAATAAAATGGATCTCCAATCATAGATTTGTATCTTGTAGGATTTACTGGTGTAGAAACATCTTTTCTCGTCAATTTCTCACTTGTAACCATAGGAGTACTTACCGGTTTAGAATCTCCGATAACAAATTTCTTCAACAATTCCTTAGTATATTTAGTTTGATAGATGAAAATACCTTTGTCACTCTCAGTAATATGCAAATCTAAGAAGAATTTCATCTCACCAATCATAGACATCTCAAATTATTTCTCCATATTTTTAGAAAATTCTATGCATAACTTATCTTTACCTCCAAAAATAATATTATCAACAAATACTTCAATAATCAGTATATCATCATCAGTGATCTTATAATATAAATTACTGTGAGCACTACCCTTAGTAAAACCAAGCTTCAAAAGATATTTATCCAACCCAACATACTAAGCTCTAGGTGCTTGTTTCAATCCATATAAATCTTTCCTTAACCTGCAAACTATATCTATATCATCTGATAGTGAAAAGCCACAAGGTTGCTCAATATAAATTTCCTCACCAAGATCCCCATTCAAAAATGCACATTTAACATCCATTTGATAAACCTTGTAGTTTTTATAAGTAGCATAGGTAAGAAATAATCTTACAATTTCAATCCTAGCTACAGGTGCAAAAGTCTCTCCATAATCAATTCCTTCCTTCTGAGAATATCCTTTACAAACCAATCTAGCCTTATTCCTTATAACATGACCATCCTTATTCAATTTATTCCGAAAAACCCATTTAGTTCCAATAATATTTTTAATTTTAGGTCAAGGAACCAAGGTCGATGTGTTATTTTTCTTGATCTGATCCAATTCTTCTTCCATAGATTTCAACCAATATTTATCTTGACATGCCTCAATTACTGATACTGGTTCAACTAGTGAAATTAAACCTACCTCATTAGTTTCTAGTCTTCTTCTTGTCATAACTCTAGTGCTCTTATCCCCAATGATATGGTCTTCTAAATGATTCAATCTCACATACCTAAGAGTCTTCTGATTTTCTGTTCCTCTTCCCTTTTCTTCTGTTACTGTAGAATTCTCTGATACTGCCAAAGTAATTGGTTGAACTCTCTGTTTTGGTAAAGGTTCTACTAGTTCAGATATAATCATTTCCACTACTAGTTCCTTCTCATAAAATTTGATTTGATTTCTGTTCAACTCATCTACTTTGACATTAGCACTCTCCACAATTATCTGCAATCTCTTGTTATAACATCTATATGCTTTTCTTTAATTAGAATAACCAAGAAATATGCCTTCATCACACCTAGGATAAAATTTCTCAATGATATCATCTCTCTTGATATAACATTTACTACCAAAAATTCTGAAATACTTAACTGTAGGTGTATTACCAAACCATAATTCATAAGGTGTCTTATCAGTTTCTCCTTTTATATGTACTCTGTTGAATGTATAAACCATTGTACTCACTTCTTCTCTCTAGTAGATGTGAGGTAGACTAGCTTCCATCATTATTGTTCTAGCATTATGTAATGCCCTGCCAGGAAACCCCTAAGGGTTTAAATTAAAAACACTCAAATAGAGTGTAAATTTTTTTTTTTTTTTTTATAATAATTAAGAGTGTTAATGAAAAGGTTACAATATTAAGATAAATTGAAGTTAACTCAATTCATTATTAGACACGACATTAAAATACAATGGAGATTATCTGTCAACTTAGGTATCACAGCGGAAGGCTCAGCCAATCCTAAGGAGTTTCCTAACGCGATTACACAACCTTACACCTAACTCAACTTGCGTCATTAGATCCGTTAAACTGGATAACTTAATTACGAGGTAATGCATAGTCCTTGATTAAATATGTGTTCAATGGTTTAACACCTTATATCTTTAGGAAGCGTTCAATTACTTTGATGGTTAGGAGGCCATTGAGAAGTTATTTATTCATTGCACTTTAATTCATAATTACATTAGTAGGTCTCCAAATGGGTTCAAGCGTTTTAAGTATGACAAAGTTCATTCGCTAGAGTTTTAAGGTAACCATCCTCGCTTGACATCATCCTTTAATGTTATAAATGTGCTTAATGAGATTCATTCGTTTAGGGTTAAACTTCGATTAGTAAAACAAGGGTGCCATCATTTGATTTTAAAATATTCGCCCACATTTGTTATCTTTATTTTATTTTTTTTTAATTAAAAGTATGGTTAATGAGAGAAATTCATTCCTTAAGGATTAACTACAATTATTAGAGTGAGGTCTCTTCATTTGTTTTCATGCATAGCCACCCGATGAGTTGAAGATTCTTATGAACGGTATAATGTGAGTTGCCATGGGAATTTGTTTGAAGTTTTAAAAATAATACTACTAGATGGCTAGAAATCATTACATGAAAAATGTATTTGAGCCACAAGAGTTCATCCTTTAACTTTAAGATATAGTTAGGAAGATAATATTTATCTTTTCAAGATTAAAGTATAAATTCCAAGAGATGCTCTTCCATTAGGATTGAATTACAATTATCTTGTTGCAAATCACTTTTTTTTTTATTGTTAAATGAATATAAGGTGAGAGAGATTCTTTTATTAGGTTTAATGTATCAACAACTAATTGAATCCCTTCTTTTTCAGTTCATCTTTAACAATCATAAAGAAATTCATTTGTTGGGGTTATAATTAGGGTGGACTAGTTGAGTTTCGCCAATTATCAAGTTAAATTTCGGAAAGGTTGATTTGTTAAGATTAAACGTTATTGACCAAACCTCTATATCCAATATGATGAAACATAATTATCATGACGTTTCCCATTCTAATTCAATCTTAGCAACATGAGGGATTCCTTTTATAAAGATTAACATATGGGTTTTCTAGTTGGGCTCACCCGGTTATAGAAATGATCTGGTGAGGATTATTGATTCACAATTACAACATAAATTACTAAGTATATTCGTTCAATATACAACATGAATATTTGATTGAGTCCACACGATTAACAAATTAATCCGGTGAGGATTATTGGTTATGATTGAAACGTGAAATAACTTAACAAATTTTATCCAATGTAATGAAACATAACTGACATGGCGAGATTCGTTTACTAAGGTAAAAGGATAGATATTTCTATGATGTTCTTCCTTTAAATTTCAATCCAAGAATTGTGACATAATTTTTTTTTAACTTTGTTTCCCCCTTTTTACCTTCATTCCAATTAACATACTTTTTAACAATTAATCCAATGAAGTAATTCTAATTAGGTTTCTGCCACTATTACAATTTAAATTAACATTACCAATTTACTTTTTTTTTTACACTTTAATCTCAATATTTAAATACCATGCCATATTCATAATTCACAACATTTTATGAACTTAAATAACTGCGTTTATCCATATGAAAAATGTTATACATTTAAATTTGAATTCATTTAATTTACACCATACACTTTGCAAGAGTACAACCATTCAAGATAATTTAAAACATAAAACAAAGTACGCAATAATCATAGCATGACACAGAATATGATCTCGGAGTTCACCCCGGATGGGCTACATCTCCGGGTCTGCTCAACTGCAAGACCCTTTTGGTATTTAATATAGTTAAGGTTACATATTTACATGTCTTTACAATCTTGCCTTTTAGGCGAACACATACACCATTCCACCTCTACCTCGTTAGTTTATTACATAGTGATCCCTTTTAAAAAACGGGTCAAATTAAAACATAACAAAGAAGACGAACAAACCAAAATTCTATTGTTTGACGGTACCCTAACTAGGGTTTTGATTGACTTATGACCAAAACTAGCATATCAAGTCTTACTATAAACTAACCAATTTAATTACAGCAATTTAAACTGCAAGGACATCACCCGGAAGATGCATTTGTTTACCCATATCATCTCTATCCACAATTGTCGGTCGAGTTTATGGTTTGGATAATTTAACTACATTTAAAAATGTGTATTAGCGTAAAGATATACTAAGTGTTGCTTTCTCAAATTCCAAATATATTATTTACTAGTTTGAAATTAAATAAGATACTAAATTTAAAAAAAATTACTTAATATCCAAGCAACTAGATCCAAATCCCTTAAACTAATTTTTAACTCACTAAATAAACTGAATTCTATTTTTTTCTTTTAAAACATATTATAGAAAATAATAAACAAATAATAATAATTAATTAAAACAAACAAAATAAACTATTTTTAAATTGCTATAACTTCATTTTTTTTTGTTTCTTTTTAAACAAATTATATAAAATAATCATAAAATAAATAACGGTTAAATAAAACAATTTAAAATAAACTTATTTTTAAATTCAAAAAAAGAGAGGGAGAGGGTACCCACGTGGACATCCACGTGGGCCCTCCCCCACCTTGGCAGCCTAGCTACCTTTTGGTAGCGCTGCTACCAAATGGTAGCAGGGCGCTACCAAGGGTAGCGCTGCTACCATTTGGTAGCAGATCGCTACCAGCTGGTAGCTAATGCCGTGGGGGCACAAAACCCAGTTTTTTTTTTTTAAATTTTTTTTTAAAAATTTTCTTTTTCTAAAATTTACTTTATTACAGACATTAAAACACAGTCTGAAAACAATAAAGGAAATAACAAGAATCTCAGTGCACACACACAGCCTGAGACAGAAAGAAAGGAAAACAATTCCCAGCAAACCCATTCCATTTTTATATCAATATATATTTTGTTTTTTTAATTAAATTTTTCAGAACTAAATAGAATAAGGAAACAAAACAAAGAGATATGTGAATATCTCTCCAAAACAACAGCCTGAAAACACAAAACTCAAGTATTTTCCAGCAACCTCTCTGTTTTCATATATTTTTTTGAATATCATGAAACAAAACACCCAAAATGAAGATGTAAACAAAATAAAACCCCATTTTGCAGTCTTATAATAAATTTCCAGATTTATTCCAAAATCTCCATTATGGGAGAAAATTTTCTAACAAGTTAAAAATCACAAAATCCATCAAGCAACGAGGGTTTGATTCAAGAACAACTAGATTGAAAGTAATCTGAAAACTAACCCCAAATCATTCATGGATAAGACTATTTTTTTTTGTATTCAACAAATAAATAAGGTAGTGGATTCGAATCCTACCTCAAAATGCAATTTTCAGGCATGAATCTTGATGAAAAGCTTCCCATTTTGCTGCTCCAATCCAAATCCTCCCTTTTTTTCTCAAAAAAAGCTCCCAAGCCAAGAACCCCCCAAAATGTCTCCAAAACTAGGTTAAAAGAAAAAGCCCTAATTTTGCCCTAATTTTTAATTTTGAAATTAGGCATTTATTTTTGAAATAAAATGAATGAAAACTAAAATGGAAGTCATTCATTTACCTTATTTAACACATCTCATTTATTTTCCTTATTAAAATTATAGTGCTTCTATTTCTTTTTTTTAAAAATTTTTAATTTCTCAATATCGATTTAGTTCTACAATTATATTTTGGAACTATTGACCGGATAAGGCGTTTCGATTAACATATTTTCTAAAAATCAAACTTTTATATTAAGTCGACTTTACAAGTAAAGAGAAAATAATTTCATTTAAATAATAATAATTTACCCCTTTTCTTCCAAAAATGCGAAAATGAGTAATTTAATTCTATCTCTCCAATGACTCTAAAATTTTTCCCTTTTTAAAATGCATAACTCAATAAATTCGTTATTTTAAAATTAGCTATTAAATTAACTCGCTATAACATAATAAAGCGACATTTTTTAAATAAATGACTAATCTAATGCAAGAGTCTTGTCTATTCAAATTTCTCAACTACATATGCGTAAATGTTACAAATGCGTAAATGAGTACACTAACCCCAGTTAAATACCTTAAGCTAGCTACAATCATAATTTAAAGCAAATCTCTTTAATTACTGATTAATCGTATAAAAGAAACTTCCTATTTAAATTTCTATATCTCTAATGTGTACGTTTAATCATAATTTTAAATTTAATACTTAGGATAACATACCTCACTTACCTCGCACAAGGCACACAAATCGAGGAAGTCCTCCAAATCTCTCGACACGCATCCCAATGAAAGGCAAGTCCCACGAATCCACACACGATGCTCACCTAACCATGGCTAAGGCAAGGACGAGAGTTATATGGCCACTAAATCCGAATTCAAAAGATGAAGGAGCATACTCAACCTTGCAAATTCCAAAGGAGATGAACCTTGCCCTAAGCGGTGTTGTACCTGCAATCTCCTGCACCCATGAATTCATACAAGCATGCATATACAAATACATATTCAATGAAGATGTTAGCTCAAGATTTATCACAAGGGTTAAGAACAATTGCATTTACATGAGAATCGATGCAAAAACACAATAATAAGTATGCTCAGTTTATTTATATTATCTAAACTACACATTGCATATCGGTTAATCTACCATTCGAGAATGCCACATAGGAAGTCAATCAAGGTTAAATGGGTTTTAAAAGTCCGACTAGGGTATGGGCATTAAACATTATCCAAGATAGTTATGTTCTCCCTTTCCACAACTCCATTCTGCTGATGTGTCCAGGTTGCAGAAAATTGTCCTCTTATACCATGCTTATCACAGAAGTTATTAAACTAGTGGATGTGAATTCTCCACCATGATACGATCTTAAATATTTAATCTTCAATCCTATCTCATTTTCCACTTTAGCCTTAAAGATTTAAATTTTTTCAAATACATCAGATTTTTCCTTAAGAAAAGTAACCCACACCATTCTAGAATAATCATCAATGATTAGCATGAAATATCTATTACCATGATTTTTTTTAAATCTAGCAGGGCCATATAAATAAGTATGAATAAGATCAAGAACATCATTTGATTTATCTTGTATACTCCTTAAAGAGGTTATGACCTATTTACCCATTTGACATTCTTTACATACCGGATTATAGGGGCTCATAATCTTAGGTATATCCCTAACTGCCTTAGTTGAACTGATCTTCACAATGCAATCTAAATTCACATGACACAACCTTTTATACCATATCCAAATATCATCGATCTGTGTAATCAAACATGTCTTCTCACGGTAGTTCAAATGAAATATATTACCTTTTGTGTGTGTACTGATTGTAATCTCCAAACCATATCTGTTAATGATTTTGCATTTTCCATATTTGAACTATAATTGAAATCCATTATCTACCAATTGTCCCACACTCAAAATATTATGCCTCAAACCTTCAACATAATAAACATTGTCAATATTTTTCTTACCGTATAATGATATAGTTCATTTTCCTTTGATCATACATGCTTTGTCATCTCCAAATCTAACTAGACCACCATCAAATTCTTGCAAAGACAAAAACTTCCCTTTATCTCTAGTCATATGATGTGAACAACCACTATCAATTACCCCTTCATCCTTGTCTTCAATTTTAGCAGGAAGTGTCTTCTCTTCTAGTACCGGATCATCTTCCTTGATAGCTAGGAACACCCATTTCTTCAAATCTTGAATTTCTTTTAGGACATCTAGATGCAAAATGACCAATCTTATTAAATGCAAAACATTTAAAAGGTGCTTTCCCTTCATACTTACTTCCTACCAGTCCTTTAGGTACTCTTCTAGCAAATAGTGCTTCAAGTTTCTCAAACTCATCATTTTCTCTCTTCATATCTTCTAATTCCTTTGCATACAAAGCTTTCCAGTCTTGCTTACCGGTTGCAGATGTAGATGCATGAAAAGAAGGTTTAGTCTTCACAGCTCCAGAAGGTCCAAATTCTTCAAGTTCAAAAGAAGATAGTTTCCCAACCAAAGTATCTCTGTTGACAGCTATATTAGCCAATGTTCTCAACTCATTAATAGTAGTAGCCTTCATTTTGTAAGCTGATGGTAGGGCTCTTAGGACTTTAGAAACAATTTCATCTTCGCTCAGAGTTTCACCACAACATTGAACTCCCAGAACAATCTCATTTACTCTATCCATGAATGCAGTAATCCTTTCATCTTCTTCCATCTTCAGGTTTTAATATCTCACCTAGTAACCATCAAGTTCAACAATCTTCACTATAGGGTCACTTTCATTAAGAGTCTCCAATTTATCCCATATAGCCTTTCTAGATGATTTGTCAATTAATCCCATTATTTTCTGATCAGAAAGTGCACACAAGAGGGCTTCTCTTTCTCTATAATCATTCTCAAGTTCCTTGTCCAGGTTTTCCAGAGGAGGATTGCCAGATCTTGGATTATGAGGTGTGACACCATTCTGTGTGATCTCCCAAATATCCTTGCCAAGACATCTAAGATGAGTCTCCATTCAAATCTTCCATACTGTGTAATTTGTTCCATCAAGCCTTCGAATATCCCTTTGAAAGATATCTCTAGAATAATTGGATGAACTTGAACAATTAATCACCATAGGATCTCCCTCAAGTGGTTAAGCTTTTTGCAGAGAGGACCATGAATCTGATACCAATTGTTAGACAATTCAAATAACCGAAAAACAACTGAGGGGGGGGAGGGGGTGAATCAGTGGTCATAGATTACCAAAACCATTAGTAATTTAAACTTTAATACTGGAACCCAAAATATTAATACCAAAATAGAAGATAAACCAATTAAGTATAAACAATAATCATAGAATAAATACCATCCACATGACACCAAGATTTGTACGTGGAAAATGCGGTAAAGGGAAAAACCACAGTGGGAAGCCTACCCATAGTCAGATAATACTTTTGCAGTAAGTATGTGAATTACAATTGAGGGGCCTACACTTGAAGGTGTAAGGAAGTTAAGTAGCGGAAACAACTTCCTACACTAACCTTGAGAGGAGGGTAATGCAAAACTTTTTCAGATCGTTACAATAGTTACAGAAAATAGAAATAGATATAATAGCATTCATACCACAACACAGTGATTAACGTGGGGAAAACCCTTTCGGGAGAAAAACCCCACCCTCCAAAAGCAGCTCAATATTTTATTCAGCAATCAAAAACAGATTACAAAATACTTGCAGAGCAAGCTCTTCGCAGGAGTACCACTAATCAGAGATTCAGAGGCAACTCAATAGCCATAAGACTCTTACACACAACCTCTATCTCACACACCTCATAAATAGGAGATACAATACAAGAAACCGTCAAACGGTATTACAAAACCATGGGCTAAAACCACCCAATAAGGTGTAGCCGACCTTATCTCCCTTCTAGATGCCCTATGACATGTTAAAGCACACATCAACACGTGTCGCTCCCTTTTATAGCTCATTTATGTATTCGATACAAATTATTTTTCCTATTTCAAGAGTACAAACTTCCGGAGGCCATAACTTGAGAACCGGGTGTCCGATTGACGAACCGTTTGAAGCGCCGGAAAGCTCGCGAAGTGCTCTATCACCTCGTAACCCGCTTCGCCGGTCACAGAAACTTTTCAGGGCATTTCGGAGCCTCTAAAGTCCCCAAAATTAAGTTTAAACATTTTATTGCACCCCTCCAAGACGAAAACTTTAATATCTTCAAAACTAGCTGTGACCTTGCGACGCAAATTTACCGGAATGCTTATCTAGCCAACCAGAAGCTTCAGGGAGAGTTTCGCACCATTTCGTGCTCAAATAAAAACTTACTATAAATAGTAATCTCGCATAAATGCAAGGTTGAGACACCATTTTTCCCAACAAATCTCCCACTTGTTGAACACCTTGCATGAGCGGAAGGGAATGTCAACACAATGAATCAATTGCTAGGGGCCATAAGGCCCATAGACTCTGAACACCATCTGAACTTCTCTATGCTCACAGCCTTAGTTAAAGCATCTGCAACATTCATCAAAGTGTCCACCTTAACCAGCTTCACCCTACCATCTTCGACCATATCTCTAACAAAATGATACTGAACATCAATATGTTTGGTCCGGGCATGAAATGTCGGGTTCTTAGCTAGGCTAATTGCACTCTGACTGTCACAGTAAATTGTCACTGTACCTTGTTTTATTCCAATATCCGAACATAGTCTCTTAAGCCAAATGGCCTCTTTACAAGCATGAGTAGCTGCCATATACTCTGCTTCAGTAGTGGATAAAGCAACCACAGCCTGTCGCTTACTCTTCCAACTAATTGCACCACCAAACAAAGTAAACACATAAGCACTGGTGGATCTTTTGCTATCAATATCACCTGCCCAATCTGAATCTACATAACCATGGATATCAAGGGAAGTCATGTCTCCAACTGAATTACCATGATAACACAAAGAATACTCTGAAGTACCCTTCAAATATCTGAAGACTCTTTTGACTGCATCCCAATGAACTCTACCAGGATTAGACATATATCTAGAAAGTACTCCCACTGCTTGGGCAATATCTGGTCTAGTACAGACCATAGCATACATCAAGCTTCCAACTGCACTCTGGTAAGGCACTCTACTCATGTCTTCCATCTCCAATGGGGATGTAGGACAATCTGAAATAGATAGTTTCGTTCCAACTGTAAAAGGAACACTCAATGGTCTACAATTCTGCATGTTGAACCTCTGTAACACTGAATTCACATACTTACTCTGGCCTAGCCATAGCTTTCTGTTCGCCCTATCTCTTCTAATTTCCATCCCAAGAATGTGCTTTGCTGCACCAAGATCTTTCATTTCAAATTTAGCAGCGAGCTGAGACTTCAGTTCTGAAATCATACCTTTCCCTTTACCAATGAATAACATATCATCAACATACAATGCAATGAATAAGAAATGATCACCATAAGATTTATAATAAACACAGTGATCTGATTTAGAACATTCAAATCCCAAACTCAACACATATGTATCAAATTTCTGGTACCACATCCTAGGACTTTGTTTGAGGCCATACAAAGATTTCTTCAATTTACAGACCAAATTACTTTTGCCTTTCACCACATAGTGCTCCGGCTGTGTCATATAAATATCTTCCTCCAAATCACCATGAAGGAAAGCAGTTTTCACATCCATTTGCTCAACCTCTAAATCATAAGCAGTAGCAATAGAAAGCAAAAATCTAATGGACGTCATTTTTGCAACAGGAGAAAATATCTCACCGTAATCAACACCCTCAACCTGAGAGTAGCCTTTTGCAACTAACCTTGCTTTATACTTTTCAATGCTTCCATCTGAACCAATCTTTTTCTTGAACACCCATTTACAACCAACAGGTTTTCGTCCTTCAGGCAATGGTACAAGATCCCATGTATCATTCTTTTTCAAAGCTACCATTTCTTCCTCCATAGCAATCTTCCAGGATTCTGCATCATTCATACCTAATGCCTCTTCTACAGATTTCGGTTCATCCACACTAGTATTCAGAGCAAAAATACATCTCCAATCATCAGGTGAATACCTTTCAGGTGGTTGTCTATGTCTTGTAGACCTTCGAACAAGCTGAGTTGGAGGTTCTTCCTCCTCTTCTGAAGATTTAGAGCTAGACGAGCTCTCCTCAAATTCTTGCCTATCTAGGGGTCTTGATTCAACTCTTTCAGGTGTAGAAGGAAGTTGAATCACATCTTCTTTTTTAGTCTGTTCTGGCTGCAATGTAACAGAAGGAGACTTAATTTCTCTAAAAATAACACTTCTACTGTGAATTACCTTTTGTGCAACAGGGTCCCAAAGCTTGTATCCTTTCACACCATAACTATACCCGATGAAGATACATTTCACAGCCTTGTTCTCCAACTTTGTTCGCTTCTCCTTTGGCACATGTGCATATGCCTCGCAACCAAAAACTCTAAGATGTCTCAATGAAGGCTTGTGACCTGACCATGCTTCCATAGGCCTTTTATCAACAAGAGCTGATGTAGGAGTCCTGTTAATCAGGTAGCAAGCAGTGGCAACAGCTTCAGCCCAAAACTTTTGTTCAAGACCAGCACCACTCAACATACTCCTAGCCTTTTCCATCAGTGTCCTGTTCATTCTTTCTGCAACTCCATTCTGCTGTGGAGAATACGGAGTTGTCTTCTGCCTGTTAATTCCACAGTCTTTACAGAATCTATCAAAATCATTAGAGCAAAACTCACCGCCATTATCAGTTCTCAAACATTTTATTTTCTTTCCAGTCTGCAACTCAACCATTGCTTTAAATTCTTTAAAATGACTAAAAACTTCAGATTTACTCTTTAGAAAATAAACCCATGTCCTTCTACTAAAATCATCAATAAATGAAACATAATATGTGGATTTTCCAATCGAAGAGACATCTACTGGACCAAACACATCAGAATGGATAAGATCCAAAACACCACAAGTTTTATGAGAACTTGAGTAAAACTGAACGCGGTTTTGTTTTCCATAAATGCAATGCTCACAGAAATCAAAGTCAAGATTACAGTCATTCAAACCTTCAACAAGGTTTTTATTTTTCAAGGTCCTTAGACCCTTTTCTCCAATGTGGCCAAGTCTCTGGTGCCATAACATAGTCTTCTCTGCAGGTAACTTTGCTTCAGACGAAAGAGCACCCTTAGGTACCCAAAAACCATTTCCGTCTGCTGAAGGTGAAACCTTCAAATCTTCCAGTGAAGTATCCGCAGATTTACTTTTTACAGAAGTGCTATTACACTCAACAGTGTATGCTTCAAGCTTATACAAAGTGCCAAACCTGACACCTCTAGCAACTACCATAGCACCCTTAATCATCTTACATCCTGCTTCAGAAAAGACTACCTGCACACCCGCATCTATCAGTTTGCTCACAGATAACAAGTTTCGTTTTAATCCAGGGATATGCAGCACACCATTAATCCTTTTTATTCTACCATCAGAAAAACTGATTCTAACTTTACCTCGACCAACAATGTCTAGATGTGAATCATCACCCAAGTACACCTTACCTCCATTAAATCCTTCATATTCAGAAAACCAATCTCTATTGGAAGTCATATGAAAAGATGCACCTGAGTCAATTAGCCAGGCATCATTACCTGTATGAGTCGCCAAAGCCGCAATAAATGCATCGCCATCTTCCTTGTCGGACTCAGAATCAGAATCGAACTTTTTCTTTTTCTTCTTCTTTTCTTCTTTGCAGTCCTTACGGATGTGACCTGGTTTACCGCAATTCCAGCAAATGACTTTGGACTTTCCAGGAGATTTCGATCTCCCTTTGGATTTGGACTTGCCACGCTTCTCATTCTTCTTGCCTTTCTCTTTAGGTCTTCCACGAACAGTTAGGGCTTCCTTTGAACTGATGGATACCTTCCTTCGCATCTCTTCACCGAGTAGGGCACCCACCACATCTTCAGATTTCAAAACAACAGAAGTACTACCGATAGCCATAACAAGAGAATCCCACGAATCAGGCAAAGAGCAAAGCAAGATCTGGCATTTCTCCTCCTCGTCTATCTTAAGACCGACGGATACTAATTGAGCCACCAACATATTGAATGCTTCCAGGTGGTCTGCAATTCGTCCGCCCTCTTCCATCTTCAAGGAATACAATTTCTTTCTTAAGAAAATTTGATTTAATAAAGATTTCACTTGATACATCTCACCAAGCTTAGTCCATAGCTTCTTTGCAGAGTTCTCTTCATGGACATTGATTAGAACAGAGTCTGCCAGGCACAGTCTGATTAGACCCTTGGCTTTTCGATCCATAACATCATACTGAGCTGCCGTAGTAGGATCTGAGGGCCTTTGGACATTTGCATCAACAGCATCCCAAAGATCTCGATCTATTAGCAGATCTTCCATCTTTAGCTTCCACATCTCAAAATTACTTCCATTAAATTTCTCCACCTCTATTCTCCCTGACGAACTCGCCATCTGAATATTCCTGCAACAAGATCAAAAAGTGTCTTCTGCACAAGCTCCCACTCAAATCTGGATTAGTTCAAAAAACCCAACTGCCCACAATTGAAACCAAAGGTGATCAGGCTCTGATACCACTTGTAAGGAAGTTAAGTAGTGGAAACAACTTCCTACACTAACCTTGAGAGGAGGGTAATGCAAAACTTTTTCAGATCGTTACAATAGTTACAGAAAATAGAAATAGATATAATAGCATTCATACCACAACACAGTGATTTACGTGGGGAAAACCCTTTCGGGAGAAAAACCCCACCCTCCAAAAGCAGCTCAATATTTTATTCAGCAATCAAAAACAGATTACAAAATACTTGCAGAGCAAGCTCTTCGCAGGAGTACCACTAATCAGAGATTCAAAGGCAACTCAATAGCCATAAGACTCTTACACACAACCTCTATCTCACACACCTCATAAATAGGAGATACAATACAAGAAACCGTCAAACGGTATTACAAAACCATGGGCTAAAACCACCCAATAAGGTGTAGCCGACCTTATCTCCCTTCTAGATGCCCTATGACATGTTAAAGCACACATCAACACATGTCGCTCCCTTTTACAGCTCATTTATGTATTCGATACAAATTATTTTTCCTATTTCAGGAGTACAAACTTCCGGAGGCCATAACTTGAGAACCGGGTGTCCGATTGACGAACCGTTTGAAGCGCCGGAAAGCTCGTGAAGTGCTCTATCACCTTGTAACCCGCTTTGCTGGTTACAAAAACTTTTCAGGGCGTTTTAGAGCCTCTAAAGTCCCCAAAATTAAGTTTAAACATTTTATTGCACCCCTCCAAGATGAAAACTTTAATATCTTCAAAACTAGCTGTGACCTTGCGACGCAACTTTACCGGAATGCTTATCTAGCCAACCAGAAGCTTCAGGGAGAGTTTCGCACCATTTCGTGCTCAAATAAAAACTTACTATAAATAGTAACCTCGTATAAATGCAAGGTTGAGACACCATTTTTCCCAACAGAAGGAAGGGCAACAACATAGAGCACACTGCTCATCATAATAGGAGTCTCACTGACTACATAGAAATCTAGACTACAATCTAGAGAAGTGTTCAACTGCAAAATATAGCATCTCCTATGCTTGATTATAGTTCTTATTAAGCTCAATACCGGAGGACTAAATCCTCTTACATAAACCCAATTCGATCTCCAATTATCGACAAAATCCTTTGCTTGAATGATATTACATTATTTGCACATTACATTCCTTGACCATGACCCCTATTAATAACCATGATGATCTACAATGAGATCTTACATCTATATATATATATATATATACAAACCCTCAACCATAAACAATCAGGTCAACCACCAGATAGAAAACCAATTAAATAATTACAAACCATGTCGGCCTAAGGCCAAACAAATAATATCAACACATAAGACATCCCATAAATAAATTAATAGGTCCTATCTAGACGTTTTGTTAATGTCAGACTATAACCTAGATCAACTAGGACCCAGTATAGGTCCACACGCTTCAGAAATGATCTCCATCCACCAAGTCTCAAACAAGATCACCAACAACATCCTAAAACTCCACTAGAAGTTGGACCAGCACCACTTATGCAATTCATCAATATCTCCACCAAAAGCTCCACCAGTGAAACCCTCACCAGAACCAGAAACCAAGCTTCTAGGCAAACAGGATAACATCCGATCATTAGACCAAAACTAATTGTCCAAATATGAGCATGAGTATCATGAAAAAGCCAATTCCATCACTAAACTATACCGAAGCCTATTAGATCATGCCAGATCCAAGTTAACCAGAAACCACTCAACCTAGTGAGACCAAGGGTGCCAATGAAGCATCCAAACAACTAGTGTTGGCATCAATGACAAAACATAAATGCAACACATAATCAATTCCACCAAATGACCAACACTTGCTACATTGGAAGGTCAATATCAATATTGACTGATGGTGATCTCACAATGTGCCATACTGGATGAATCTATGACGGATATAGAGAGTTTTTCAAATGGAGTGACTGGGGTTGTTTCATTGTTATTTACACAAGAAAATTGAAGGTAGAAGAAGATAATATTATTGACATGAAATAAACAGAGACATGTCAAGGCACATGGATGTTGATTGATTCTCAAAAGGTTGATTTAGGAGGTGTTTTGTTGGTTCAAGTCATATTAGTGGACAAAACTGGCAGTTCCAGAGGTGACAATCTCAACAAGTTTTCATTGCCACCACAAAGAGAAGTTGAGATCTTCAGAGGGATGAGAGGATAAGGATTATTTATGAGTTGGAAACAAAGTGATCAAGGACCTATCAATAAAATCATAAGATGCATACTGTCAAAGATTCTCACAGTAAGGCAGAAAATCAAGAAATTTTTTGCTGAGAAACTTTCAAAAGATAAGGACTCAATATCGAAAAAAGGGGGATTCTAAAGTAGAAATTTTCCAATTAAAAATAAGGAAATCAGGAACAAAATCATTCACGTAAGGTGAACTTGGTTAGAAGGGTAGTAAATTGGCAGTTTGAGTCTGGCAATTTTTTTGATTTGATGGATATGATTTATTGAATCTTTGCTTGTAGGATGAGTAGAAAATAATTGAAACAACAATTTTTCCCATGCATGAGCACCACTAGGAAGGGTATTATCATTATAAATATAGCTAGGTTGTGTCTTCAGTTGGTAGGAAGAATAAAAAATTCATTATCTTCTCAAAAGGTTTTGAAATGATGAGAATGATTTTTGAGCAGTATCGTGCTCAGAGTTACACTAAGTTATGTGACGCTGAATGTAATTCCTTTGGGAGTAAGTATGCTTATAGTCGATGGAGTCTTGAAAGTGGGGAGGATAGTCGATGGAGTCTTGAAAGTGGGGAGGATAGTTGATGGAGGCTTGAAATCTATTTCTTATTAGAACAAGCCCTGCATGACACATTCTCCACCTCTCCTCTGTCACTCGTTGACAGAGGGTTGTAGGAAGGACCTCACAAAGGAGAAAGAGTTGAACAAAATTGGGGAGGAGGCAACAACTGGTCATTTCTACAACAACATGCAAGCTATGACCCTTTTTTCTCCTATTATGTTCCACTACAATCTCCTCTTTCCACTTTCTATGATCCTGGGCATAAAGGATTGAAATCCTCTTTTAGTGGAGGGGCAATTTTATGATGTAGGAGCATCCCTGGTTCATAGCAATCTTGCATCAACCAAAAACATTTTCTTTCTGTTTTGATTTCTGTTTGTAGTTTCATCTTTTTCTTTCTGTGTGTCTTAGTTTTGGCTCACCGTATCCTATGGAGTTGGATTCTACTTGAAGAATTGATGATATTTCGTATTTCCACACTGCATCACATTTGCATGATTTTTCGGCAAAATATTTCTATTGGTTTCCTCAACAGTTTCCTGTTATCGGTTGGCAATTATTATTACCAGTTGCCTGGACCTATTTTGGTGATCTACTAGAACCCCTTTCGAAGCTTGTAGAGCCTTAGGCATTGATTCTAATGTTCTTTGGTGTGTGGCTGACCTTTTCTTGCGATCTACATTTTATCCTTTGGATTTTCTAGAGGAATCTCTTGGTGAAGACCGACCTTATTTATTTTACACATTAGGTCTTGTTCTTAGGGTTTTGATCCCTTTTGGGTTGATTGGATACTTTGGATCACATATATAATTGTAATTGTACATTAGAATGTAATTAGCAGAAGAATCAAGTAGCTAGAGGGTGCGTAGAAGATACATTTTATGATTCAAGGTCCTGGTTGTGACCTATTATGTATTTTTTACCAGGCTTATGAGTTAGTATTATGTAACCCAATTCTTACCAGTTGGTTGTAATCAATTTTCATGGAATAAAAAAATATGTTTTGCATTCCTCCATCATATCTTTGTGCTTATGTTGTGTTTACTCTTGTTGACCAGTCCAGATTGATCTCTTTAAGGTCCCTCCTCACCAGTGACTACTTCAAGTGGGATCAGAGAAACGTTTCATTTTAGAGGTTGCGTGTCCTGAAATTTTGTTGTAGGGTGGTGGATTGTGGATTTGATCTACGACTGCAGAGGATCGACATGAATGATAGTGCGAAGAGGAGCTAGGAATGGTGGAGAACGTAGGAATGCAGACCCTGCTATGATGGAGATGTTGCGAGGTATAGAATCCCGGTTGGAAGCCATGGAGACATCCTAGAGAAGAGGCTGACATATTGAGGATGTGACTAAAGATGAAGGAGAAGAAGCCCCGATAGAATAAGAAGACCCACTGGCAGTTGATCCAGATGAGGAATTTTTTTTGAGGGTTTTGAGTAGGGCGAATAATAAACCTCATTTTACCCCACTAGAATATGATGGGAAGTTAGATTCAGAGGAATTGGATTAATTGGATCTTGGAAATGGAGAAGTATTTCTATTTTGAAAAAATTGCAGAAGGGAGGAAGGTGAAATATTACTATACCTGATTGAATGATCATGCATCTCTTTGGTGGGAACATTTTCAAGTTGATAGATAGAGAAGAGGTAAAGAGAAGATTAATACATGGGATCAGATGATTGCTAATTTCAAGTCAAAGTTCATGCCAGGTGATTATCAAGTGAATCTGTTCTAGAAGTTACAAAATTTGAGACATAAGGAATCTAGTGTGAAGGAGTACATCGAAGCATTTTAGAAGTTGAACATTAGATCCATACATGTTAATGATGAAGTTGAACAAGTTGGAAGATATTTGAATGGATTGTAGATATCTATACAAGATGAACTTAGTTTGATAAAATTAGAGAGTGTTGAAGAGGCTTACCAGTATGCCCTAAAAGAAGAAGATAAGTTAAACAAAAGACATGAGAAGAGGTATAAAGGTAGAGGTGGAAGGTTTACTGGAGAAATATTTCAAGGAGGAAGATGATATACTAGAGGTAGAGAAACTTGTACAAATAATTTAGAGGAACCTTCTTTAAGTGTGGAGGAGAAGGACATCATTCATTTGAGTGTAAGAAGATAGAAAATACCAGAAGAGCAACAATGGTGGAAGAAAAACCCATTGGATCAGACAATAAACCAAAAGATGGAGAACTTTTGGTGATGAGGAGAGCTTTGTGTCATACTAGAGGAGATGAAGAGCCCTTGCAAAGGAAGAATTTGTCCAAGACTAGATGTAAGGTATCTGGTAAGTGTTGTAAAGTTGTTATTGATAGTGGTAGTTTAGATAATCTTGTTTAAGAAGAGATGGTGAATAAGTTGAAATTGGAGAGATTGAAACACCCTAAGCCTTATCAGATAGCATTGATTCAGGATGAACATAAGTTTTTAGTAAGTGAGAAATGTTTGGTGAAATTAAAAATTGGGAATTATCATGATGAAGTCTTGTGTGATATTACGCCTATGGATATTTGTCATCTTTTGTTTGGTAGACCTTGGCAGTTTGATAGACAAACAATACGTGATGGGAGGAAGAATACATACACTAATGTGGCCAATGGGATGAAGAAAACCTTGTTACCCTTGGAGGAACCTTTGAAGAATGAAGTGTGTATGAATGCTAGAATTTTTTTGGTAGATGGAAGGAAATTATTGGATGGATTGTCACCTGTTAGAAGTATTATTCATTGCATGGACTTGGTTCCAGAAGCTAGTTTTCCTAACAAAGCTGAACATTGGATGACATCAATAGAGAATGAAGAATTGAATAGATAAGTGTAGGGGCTGTTGAAAAAAGGTTTGATCAGGGAGAATCTGAGCCCTTGTGTAGTACCAATAATATTAGCACCTAAGAAGAATGAAGAATGGAGAATATGTACTAATTCCAGAGCAATAAACAAGAGCAGAGTGAAATACCGATTTCCTTTGCCTAGGATGGATGACTTAATGGACTATTTGAGTGGAGCAAAATACTTTACAAAGATAGATTTGAAGAGTGGATATCATGAGATCAAGATCAAAGAAGGAGATGAGGAAGAAAACATTTAAGATAAATAAAGCACTGTATGAATGGTTGGTGATGCCTTTTGGGTTAACTAATGCACCAAATACTTTCATGAGGCCGATGAATGAGGCATTGAAGAAATTATTGAGTAAGTTTTTATTGCGTATTTGGATGACATTTTAATTTTTAGTAAGACAAAAGAGGAGAATTTGTTGCAGTTAAGACAAGTTTTACAAAGATTGAGAGAATAGAACTTGCTGATCAACACTAAGAAGTGCACTTTCATGAAGGATGATTTAGTCTATTTGATATTTGTGATATTTGAGGAGGGTTTGAAGATGGACCTTGAGAAAGTGAAAGCCATTGTTGAGTGGCCTTCATAAAAAATCATTGGAGAGGTAAGATCATTTCATGGACTGGGTAGTTTTTACTAGAAGTTTATCAGACATTTTAGTTCAGTTTGTAACCCTATGATTGAGACCATAATAGGAGATCACAAGGAATTCAAGTGGACCATCAGAGAAAACAAAAGTTTTGAACTGTTAAAGAAGAAAGTGACTGAGAAGCCTATGTTAGCTTTATCAAATTTCAATAAAGTATTTCAAGTGGATTGTGATGCAAGTGGAACAACAATAGGAGTAGTCTTGAGTCAGGAAGGGAGAGCAGTAGTTTATTTCAGTGAGAAATTGAATGATTCCCAGAGGAGATATTCAATGTATGATCAAGATTTTTATGCCATAGTTCAAGCCTTGAGGAAGTGGAGACATTACTTGGTGCCTAAGGAGTTTGTGTTGTATACAGATCATCAAGCTTTGCAGTATTTTAACAATCAAAGTAAGTTGAATCAGATACATATGAGATGGGTAGAATTCTTGTAGATTTACACCTTTGTGTTGAAGCATAAAAGTGGAAAATCTAACAAAGTTGTTGATGCATTGAGTAGGAGAAGGAATTTGATGATAGAGATGAGAGTGATAGTATTAGGATTTGAATATTTGAAGACCTTGTATAATGATGACTTGGATTTTGTAAATTGTTGGAAAGCATGTAGAGAACCGATTATGGTAGATAGAAGCAAGTGGTTGGATTACTTCATTTAGGATGGGATGTTATTAAAAGGAGTTTAGTTGTGCATACCTAAGAGTTCTATGAGGGAGAATCTGATAAAGGAGAAAAATAGTGGAGGTTTAGCTGGACATTTTGGTATTGACAAACTAGTTGCATTGGTGAGTGAGCAGTACTTTTGGCCCCAGATTCAGAAGGACATTAAGAGATATGTGCAGCATAGATTATTTTATTGCATGAAAATTGATTACAACCAACCGGTAACAACTGGGTTACAGAATACAGGCTCACAAGCCTAGTAGAACATACATAATAGGTCACAACCAAGACCTTGAACCATAAGATCTATCTTCTATGCATAGTATAGCTACTTGATTGTTCTGTTGATTACATTATAATGTATAATTATAATTATATATGTGATCTAAAGGATCCAGTCATCCCAAAAGGGATCAAAACCTCAAGAACAAGACTTAACATGTAAAATAAACAAGGTCGGTCTTTGCCAAGAGATTCCTCCAAAAAAAGGATGAAATGTAGATCACGGGAAAAGGTCGATCACTCACCAAGGAACATCGAAATAAATGCCCAAGGATCTACAAGCTTTGGAAGGGGTTTCAGTAGATCACCAAAATAGGTCCTGCCAACGGGTAGCACGAACTACCAATCGGTAATAGGAAAATGTCAAGGAAACCGATAGCAATATCTTGCCAGAAAATGATCCACATGTGATGCGGTCTGGAAATAAGAAAGATGATCAAGTATTCAAGTAGAATCCAACTCCATAGGATCCAGTGAGTGAAAACTGAGACACATAGAAAGAAAAAGCTAAAACTATAAATAGAAAGCAAAACAAAAATAAAATGGTTTTGGTTGATGCAAGATTTCTATGAATAGGGGATGGTCCTGCATCATTTTACTTCTTGTTGGGGTCTAAACCCTCTTCAAGAAGGGAAGTACTCTATGGAGAATCAAGGTGCATCTCACAGTCCATCTAGAAGCATTAGGGGTGATGGTGGCATGGCTAAAGAAATTTCATTTCTACTAAAATGCAGTTAAAATTTTTGGTTCTACTTCATCATGAATGCCAACATGGACAGTCTTTTGGGAGACTGTGAGGAATATTTATATAACAAAGTTACAAGGAGTCTTATGAGCTTGTGATAGGTGTCTCCTTTGGCTCGAGTCTTGTTTTCTCCCTTCATTTCTATAAAATGAAATTCAAGGCCATGAGACGAAGATCGAGAAATTTGGTTAAAAGTCTTGGGGGTCGAGAAATTTGGTCCACAAGTTTGGATCCAAACCCCTAGTCATGTATAGTAAGTCTAGGTGAAATGAGTAGGCTGTAATAGGAATTTGTAGAGAAAATAAAATGGGTCTTGTGTATAATTTTTGTTAGAGGTTCTTGAAGGAGTTATATGTAAGATAATCTGTAACAGAAAATAGCTTATTAATGCAAGCATAGTTCAAAATTCATTTTCTCCAGTGTGTAACTCTGTTATTATGTTTTGAGTGAGTAAGATCAATGGTTTTTCTCGTTCATTGCATTTTTTTAACATATGCATTTTCTATCTTATTATTTGATCTAAGGGGCCAGTTAAATTTCTAGGATAGGATCTACAGACTGATGGGGCTTATACATGGATTCTGATAAGTATTTTGGGTTGGGACAGATAGATGAGATGCATTGTAAGGCAGTGTTATCTTAAGATCTCCAGCTATTAGATTAATGTTTTTTTCTATTATATTTCATCTTATGTTTTATAATTTTCGTTGCCCAATGGATAAGGCATTAGTCATGGCTTTAAGTCATTTCTAGTAATAATTCTTTACTCATAGATCATCGACAACTTTCTATAAATCGATAATATCAGAATATCTTTTCATTTATGTATATGTCATTGCTTGTCAAAAGTTGTCTCACCCTCCAAAGTAGGTCGAGGATCACTAAGAGATAGCCACTCTATAGCATTCTTCCTCTTTTTTGAACCCATTGTAGGAGTGAGATCTTCTGATTTATTTTAATGCAGTCTGCAAGTGTGGTGCAAAGATTGAAGGAGCATTAAGGGATCACTCTCTTGGGTTTTGCAAAGCCCAAAGTGAAGAAGGCTTTGCATAATCCTTGTCATATGTTGGTCCCAGTCCCTAAGTATCTCTAAAAAAGTATGGATTTGGTCTCTTCATGCATGATTTGAGGGTCTGAATTGGTTCCTATGCTGCGACAGTGTAAAACTCCCACCGTGTGCAATCCGGGGAACCAACATCACCTATCATAGACATCTAAAACTCTTTTTTCTTATCATCAGCAAAATTCATACTCAAATCATCATTTCCTCCAAAAATAATATCATCAACAAAACATTCAATAATCAAAATGTTATCATTATCGACCTTAAAGTATAAATTACAGTTACCAGTACCTTTATAGAATCCCAACTCCATCAAATACCTGTTTAATCTAGCATACTAGGCTCTAGGGGCTTGCTTCAATACATACAATTCTTTCATCAATTTGCATACCATGTCCCCTTCATTTGATAATGAAAACCAATCTGGTTTCTCAATGAAGACTTCCTCTTCCAAATCACCAATTAAAAAGGTTGTCTTGACATCCATTTGATATACCTTGAAATTATTTGAAGTAGCATAGGCAAGAAGTGATATAAGAGCTTCAATTATAGCTACTAGAGAAAAAGTCTCCTCATAATCAAATCTTTTCATCTAAGAATATCCTTTACATCCCAACCTTACTTTGTTTCTAACCACTTCACCAACTTCATTCAATTTATTCTGGAATACCCATTAAGTTCCAATCACATTCTTGCCTTTGGGTCTTAGAACAAGCTCCCATGTGTTATTCTTCTCAATCTGATTCAACTCTTCTTCCATAGCTTTTACCCAATTCTCATCTCTACATGCGTTTACAACATCTTTAGGTTCAATCTTGGAAATCAAACATATCTGTTCAACAACAATTATTCTCATAGTCATCACACCTTTATTTTTATCACCAATAATCTGATTTTCTGAATGATTCAATTTCACATACGTTGAAGTCTTCTGATTGTTATGATTCTCAGGTTCTTGAACTTCTTCACTGGTAGAAACAATGTATGGATTAACTGTCTCTACCAGATCATTTTGCTTTAGTATCTCAGTCTACATAAGCTTTGAAACACCATCTTGATCATCAAAAGTATATCCACATGCTCTAATTTTCTTTCCATGACATTCATCAACCTTCATATTCATACTTTCCACTATCTTATTCATCCTCTTATTGTAACACTGGTAGGTCTTTCTCTTGGTAGAATAACCCAAGAAGATTCTTTCATCAAATCTTGCATCAAACTTCCCTATATCCTCATCTCTTTTGATGTAACATTTGCTTCCAAAAATTCTGAAATATCTAACTGTAGGAACATGACCGAACCACAACTCACAAGGAATCTTACCATAATCACCTTTTATATTCATCCAATTGAATGTGTACACATCAGTGCTAACTTTTAGACAACTCAGATAACTGGTGAACAACTGAGAGGAGGGGTGAATGAGTTGTTAATAGGTTATAAAATTTTAAGCATTAAAACCTTATTATCGAAATGCATAAACCAAATATCGGAATAGAAGATATAACAGTCAAGCACAAATATAATAAACATAAAATTTACCAACCATCAACAAAAGATAACACCAAGAATTGTATGTGGAAAACCTGGTAAAGGGAGAAACCATGGTGGGAAGCCTACCCACAATTAGATAACACTTCCGTAGTAAGTATGTGATTACATAAAGAGGGGCCTACACATGTAGGAAGGCCAACAACCTAGAGTGCACTTCTCATAAAAAAAGGAGCCTCACTAAATACAAAATAAATACAGACAATAATCTGGACAGAAGAGTGAACTACAAGAATAACATTCCTATGCTTGAATAGAGTTCTGGTTAAGCTTAGTACCATAGGTCTTAAACCTCTTGTACAAAACCTATTAGACCGACTATGATCAACCAAAACCTCTGCATATGATTATAACCTTATTCTCACATAGATAAATCTATATCCCCAAAACCCATATGCCCCTAATCTACAAAGAGATCTTACATCATATTTATAGCAACTCGGGACCTAAATAATTAAGTTGGACACCAAAAATATAATACAATAAATTCATAATATAAACCCGCAATCCAATGATCAACCAAGTTTTCCTAAAAAAACATAGTCCAATAAATAGATCCAACCAAAAATGCATTGGGATCATCCACCAACACGTTACATAAACCGGTCCATAACCTAGCCAAGTAAGATAGCATTAGGTCTGGTCCCAAATCTAATACCGCCTATCAACAAGAACATGAACAAGATAACCAACATCATCCCGAAAGCCATAGAGAAGCCGCGCCAACACCACTTATAATATGCATCAAAAGATCTTCAATAAAGCTCTACTTGTAGAACCCTTTGTTGGCATGATTTGGATAACTGATGTAGATGGAGAATGATGACTGAACCGGTAAAAGACTATTTGTAATGACATTGTGATGAAGAGATTGAGATTGCATGATGGAAGAATTTGATTAGTTATTTGTGTTATCATTGATGACAGTTAATATTTATTCATGTCTAATGATGTTGAATTATGTTCTATTGTGTCATCTAAATATTTTTGGTCTACCAAAAAGAGCTTATCAGTAAAGAATTAAGAAACTCGGAATTAGGACCTTAACCAGTAAACGAGGAAATATTTTGATTGTATCTGGCAATTGGTGATGATTGAGGCCTTGTGGTTTTGAATGTGAGTTTTTAGCATTGTAACATGTATCTGACCAAAAGCGCATCATGTAGTGACAACCGAAAGTTATGTTTATAATTTCTGTTGAGTTTTTGCAAGGGTTTAAGGTCCAGTAAAGAATTCTCTTGACCGATAATGTTTTTTGGTTTGAAGGTGATCTACATAAAGTTCACATGTTAATGATGACATGGCACAAACCACATGACGTGTTTGAAATATATTTTGGCACATTTGGAAAGTGAATGTATTGGGAATATGCAAAGTGCTTAGCAGAGTGTTCTAAGGGTTTGATTTTGTATCAGATCGAGTTGTTCTGATGAGTTATAATCACTGAATGCTTGATATTTATTTGTAATTGATTGTAATGATCCATATAATGATCTGTGATGAGATATAAATATTTGTGATGATCTATGTTGTAAGTCTTAGGGTTTTTTTGTCGACCTAGTTGTAAAAATTATTTATGTTGGTACAGTTGATGTTTGTTGTGACAATTTTTGAGAAGTGTGTGAAGCCAAACCAGAGTATGAGGAGTTCTGCTAGAGTGTTGCAAACTTAGAGCTTAAGTGAATTTGATTGAGAAAGTAGTTGAGTGCTATAAAAAGATCATTCAGTGTTGTTCTGTTACAGTTGCAGTAGATAAAATCCCTTAACTGGGTAGGTCCTGACAAGCCTCACATTGTAAATCCCCTAACAGGGTGACTCAACATCTGAGCTATAAATCCTCTTGCAAGGTTGATCCTAATAGATTAAATCTCCTAACAAGGCTGAGGTAAATCCCTTAACCAGGTGACTTCTAATAGGGTATATTTGTAAGCTATTAACCGAGCTAGGCTCCTAATAGGGCACATTCCGAAAGAGTGAAGAATTCTTGTGGGTACCAAGTCCCACCATGGTTTTTCCCTATTTGGGTTTCCACATAAAAATCATGGTGTTCATGTGGTGAATATTTTTTATGTGATGTTATGCTTTCCTTTCAGTTTATGCATGGTTAATAAACACTTAATGTGAAGCATTGATATATCAGTTTAGCAGATGTTTATCAACAGATACTGGTACTGGTAAATGACTCTAGTGTTGGTCTATGTTTGATTTGGTAAATTTTTTATGAGTCTAAGTTTTTGATTTCAAATTGTTCTTAATATTGATTCACCCCTCTCTCAGTATTAATTAGATCCTCTAAGATTAACAATTGGTATCAGAGCGTTGGTCCCCTATGTGCAGAAAGCCTAACAACTTGAGGGAAAGATCATGTAAAAGATGATGAAGAAGGAGGGTTCCAAGTTTACCAAGGACAACTACCAGATATGGAGTGATCAAATGAAGATCTACATTAAAGGAATAGGTTCACAGTATTGGAGTCATGTGGTAACCAAGTATGTTGCTCCTACTACCAGCCCCTTGACACCGAATGAACTAAAATAATAACATGAAAATATTCAGGCCCTTGAAGCAATTGTAAGTACTTTGTTTGACTCTGAGTATATAGATGTTCATGAATTAGAGACTGCAAATGAGGTATGGGAGAAATTAAAATTAATTTATGGAGGAAATGAACATGTACAAAGGGAAAATGAAGAAAGTTTAAGAGGCAAATACGATGATATGAAAATGGTTGATGGTGAGAACATAGCTCAATATGGCCAAAGGATTAAGAAAGTTGTCGGTGGTATAAAGAGTGTCAGAGGTAAGATTGAAGATGATAATCTTGTTAGTAAAATGATCAGAACTCTTTTACCGCAATATTCTATCAGAGTTTAGGCTATTCAATAACTAAGACCTATTTCTAAAGATAAAGTCACCATTGACTCTCTAATTGGAAAGTGTGAGGCCCTACCCTGAGCTGTCATAGCATTTCAGTTATTTTCATGTTGGACCTATTATTGATACTATATTTTGATGCATTATGAACATAGATTCTATATGATTGATTGATTAGATAACATTGATATGGTTATGTCATTTATTTTGATTTGCAGAACTTTATTTTGATGTTAGAAATTATGGATGCATGCTTTATAAATGATTAAATTTCATGATGATTATGATGATGCCATTTAGTAGATTATTTCATGTGGATTTTATTAGATAATTAGAATCTTGATTATTAGAATTGAAATTGTATGCATATGTCTGAATTGTATTCTTTTCATATGATAATATTATGTGTGATTTTTGGAATTACTAATGTGCAAAGTGAGATGTGCAAGAAAATTGATCCATGTGACCATGAAAACTATTCGGAGAATCAAGCCTAAACCTATGTGCATTTGTGAAGCCAAGGGTTGTCTATTTGGAGAGACAACACCTCGTTTGTAAATGTGTTTTAATTTGTAAATGTTTATGCTTGGATGTGTGTTTAATTTGAGAATTGTTTAATTTATTAATTCCAAAAAAAAGGGACATTGCCATGTTTATTTAAGTGATGTGTAATTTGTGGTGTCACTTGACACATGTGTTGTAAAGTGAGTTGGCAGTGACATGTCCCTTGGAACAAATTTGTTTTACCAATGCATTTTTAAAATATCCTAGCATGGTCCCAAGAAAGTCTTGGATAGGGAGCCATTAGAAAGGTCAACTCAGGGTTGACCCATAGGTAAACATTAGGTGACTTTCTAGAGGGTTAAACTAACTCCTAAGGTCAAGTTAGGAGAATTTTTAATGGGCCATATGATGTACCTATGGATGAAGGAAAATTTTAGCCATGTGTCCACTCTCTAGGGATTTTTTAGTCACCCCAAAAGTTGAGTTTTTCAAGATGATTGAATTCCAAATTTTGAGGGTCTTATCTGTTACTACTTATCAAGTTTCCATTAGTTTTTATATTCAAAGTCATACTATATACTCTAGTCGGTTAACACTACCAAATCATGCAGTCGGTATACACAAAGAAGTCGGTATGCACAGTCTAGTCAGTTACAAAGGAAAGCAGTCACAGAACGCAGTATACACCGAGCTATCTACCAAGTATCTTTTTAAGACTACCGAGCAGTAAAGATGACACACCGAGTTGACATACACCGAGTGAAACATGTTACCAGATACATTGAACTTGGACATGCATATGAAAACGTGTTACAAGATCGAGGCACATCTAACCGTTATTACATTGGAAATTGTACTAAAAGATTGTGTATGATTTTGAGATCAATCTAACCAATGAAATATTTTGTATAGTTATTCATTCAAGGAATCATGTTTGTAAGATCGAAGCAATGAATTGGATCACCGTCTTAAGAGATCTATTTATACAACATGAGTTAAGGGTGTGTACATGCATAAGAAGACTGTTACAGAGAAACACAGGTCACCGAGAAGGTTTTCAGAGAACAGTAAAAGAATAGAGTAAACAGAAGGGTTTACCGAGTTACTATATGGGTTACCGAGGTATGCTATAAGCAAGGTAATCTATTCTAAGCACATAGAATCTGCTATAACATTTCAGATGTAAAGTTGCAGATATTTGTAATGATTTTATTGTAATATTGTGAAGTTGAAAGAGAAACCTTTAATAGGGTAAAAGACTCTAATCAAGTCTATAAATTGTAAGGCCTCTAACCAGGTGCAACATTTAGAATAAATGTTGTAAAATCCCTTAGCAAGGTAGATCTAACAGATCTTATTACTCCTAACAGGGTAAGCTATCAAAAATAGCTAAAATGTAGCTCTAACAGAGCACTCTTTATTATTGCAGTAGTGAAGTTGTGGGTGCCATCCCCACTGCAGTTTTTCTCTCTAACCAAGAGTTTCTGCGTAACCAAAATATATGTGTTATGGAGTGAATCATGTATGATTGTTATCTATTTGCTTTAACTTTATTTTATGTTACTACACTATTCTGTTTATGCATAATAGTAAAGTTATTATTCAAGAAAAGTTTTGAAGTACTAATTCACCCCTCCCCTCTCAGTACATTAGCTTTCCATATTGGGCCTAACAATTGGTATCAGAGCTTGAATCTTGGAAAAGGGTTTAACTGCCTAAAGAGAAAGATCTTACCAATGGAAGGCTACAAACAATCTCAGAGGATTGTATATCTGCAAGAAGAGTTGGATCATGCTAGTCAAGTGATTGCAGACATGCAAAGGCAAATGCAAAAATATCTGAAAGTAAGAAGAAGATTATCTGATGACTTGTAGTATTCTCAAGAGTTAGTGGAACAAATTGAGACATCATCTGAGAATAGTATATCTGAAGAGACTGAAGAAATGATTGGGGTATTGAAAGAAAAGAACAAGGCATTGGCTGATTAAATAAAAGCAATGAAAAGAGAACATGAACATTTCAGCACACAAATGACTGAAAATCTAGATGCATTAAGGACAACTAAGGATAAAGCAAGAGATCTAGAAAGAGAGAAACAACAACTTGAAGTCTTAGTATATGATAAAAATGATGAAATCATAAGGTTGACTGGGATTCATCAAAATATGAAAGATCAACTAGGTTATGCACATCATGAAGCAATTTTGAAGAATGATGAGAATCAAGCATTGAAACTTGAAGTATCAAGGTTGACTGATGAACTTGAAATAGAGAAGAAATCCAAAGAAACACTGAAGAAGAATTATGAAGCATCAAAGATGTTGGATGAGCAATTGAATACAAGAAGACCCAACAAAGATGCAGGACTCGGTTACAAACGAAAATACTCTACCGAGAAAGGAATTCATACTACCGAGAGAGGAGAATCATCAAAGCAAGCTGGAAACAAGAATAACATCAAAAGAAAGAAGCCTATTTGCTACTAATATGGAAATCAAGGTCATACTGCCAACATATGCCAAATCAGAAATGGTAAGCAACTGAATATCACTAAGTCCAATGGTTATTGTTACAATTGCAATAAATATGGTCACACATTTAATCAATGTAGGACAAAGTCTGTTAACAACTATCAGAAGACAAAATACAAAGGGTTTTGTAGAAACTACAATAGATATGGACATAGTACTGAGAAGTGCTAGCTTAAGCAAAAGAACTACATGTGGTTTGCACACTGAGCAAACACTAGAGGTTACCAAACTCACACAGATTCTTACAAACAATATGTAGTAGTACCATGGGAATACAAGACAAGGATATGGTGTGAATTTTGTGGAAGATATGGACATATTAGTGCCAACTATTTTATAAGGTTTGGAATGAACAACCGAAGATCATGGAGAAATCCTAGTATGACATGTTTTCACTGTTACAAAGTTGGACATTTAGCTGGAGATTGCAGAGATCAACATAGAAGAGACACTGAAGAAATAAAAGAAAAATTAAAGATGATTTGGAAAAAAAAGGAAATTGTGTCAAATGAAGAAAGCACCTTACCTACCGAGTTAGGTGCACCTATTCCAAATTAATCAGAAAAGGTATGAAGGGACTGCATTCTCTGAAGGTTAAAATCATAACAGTTCCTATTCTATTATGTATTCAAAATCTGCATAGTTAAGATGCATTAGTAAGTTTGAAATTCTATCAAAAGTACTTTATAGGAAACCCGTCAAGTCCATGAATAAAGGAAGCCTGTCAAGTCGGTAAATGAAGGAAATTTGGTTACTCGGTTAAAACAAAAAGGAAATTGGTTAAAGGTGAACCGAGTGCATTTAATATCTTTGACCTAACCCGCACGGAGCCCGATAAGGTATTTTGTGTACTTAAAAGTATTTTCGTGGTCATTTACATTCACCAAGTTTTTGAAAGAGCAGAGTAGAGCGAATCAAGGTGATCAAACCTCATTCAGAGCAAATCCAAGGTATCTACATCAAATCTCATTGCATTATTAAGCTAGTTTATCGATCTTATCAAATTGTTATTATCTGCTGAGTGTGAAGCGTCTGTCGTTTGTAAACCGTCAAACCCTAAGGATAGTTTGCTAAGTTTTACCTGAAATCAATAATGGCACCCAAGATCCAAGATCCCATTATTGTCAAGAATGTAGAGAAGCCCTCACTAAAATACACTTTGACTCCTAAAGTCGCCTCTGAACCAAATGACAAAACCACCTTTTCACTCATCCCAGATCGAGTCTTGTTAATCGAAGATGTGAGATTCTTCACCAAATGTCGTGTTGAAGAACTCGGTCATGTTGAGATTAGAGACACCTATGATGAATTATGTATTGATGGTGTATTAAACAACAAGTATGAACACATCAGAATCAAGGGATTGACTGAAGCCCTAACCTACCCTTGTGTGTTCAAGCCCCAATGGGTTAAGTTTGTTCTAAGAAGAGTTGATGATGATTTCATGTGGCTAGAAGAGAAACCATTCAAAATCACCAAGGAAATCATTCATGTGATCACCAGTTATCCTATCTATGATCATGCACGAGCTCAAAAGATGATATCAAAGAAGGAATTAATTAGTTTAACTAGAGTAGAATCTGATTACAGATGACTGAAATTGAACAATGTCATTGATGCAGAACTTAAGTTTGCCATTAGAGTAATTGGTTACTGTTTCTTCCAATCTGCAAGGGAAAATAGTGTACCCTGTGCTGCAGTTGACATAGCTTATAAAATTGTGAAAAAGGGAATGAAAATTGACTTATGTGAAGTGTTACTAAAGAACCTGCTTGAGAATTTGAACACAATAAGGAAGCCGAAGAAAAACAACTCGGCAAATACACTAAAGTTTGGTTCACTTCTTGTATGCATGTTTTTCTACTTTGAGAAATTCTTTCCATTAGTCGGTAAAGTAATTTGGGAGCTACACCGACCAATCACCCATCAAATTAATGACTTTATCAAGAAGTTAGGTGATAATTTCAATGATATAATGGATGATTATTTCAGTAAATTTCAGGAGAAAATGCACAACAAGTATTGGATTCCACCCTAGCTGGTAGAGAAATATAAAGATGATATATGCTTTGAAGTAGACACTGATTACTATTATGTGAATGCTGTGGAACCAAGAACACAATCTTTGCCACCAATGGGTTATGAGAATGACTTTGATATCACACAACAACAAATTGATGCATATCTTACATTACCGAGGCATGCTACTGAGCTGAGGTATGGAACCTATGAAGAGGTGAAGGGAAAAGTAAAAATGAGCATTATAGTACCCAAGGCTACAAGAAAAGCAACAAAGATGATAAAGGTTTTAACGGAGAAATTCGGAGAAGACTCCTCCTCTACACCTGTCAAAGGCACTCTTGCCATCACCGAAGAGGAATCTGAAGCTCAAGAGGTAGCTATAACACTGAGCACTGAATTGCCTAAGGGTAAAGTGTTGAAAAGAAAGAAACTGGACACTTCAAAGGCCCTACTGACTCCACCTCCAACAAAGAGACCTAATACAAGAGCATCAGCTGCATCACCGAGTAAGAAACAAAAGAGTGTTACTACTCCCAAGGTAACCAAGACCTACAAGAAATCTACTTGGAGACTCATTCTGGCAAAAGAGTCTAGTGATACAGAATCCGAAGATGCAAACAAATTCCAGATTGTAAAGAGAAAGAAGGTAAATATACATAGTGTTGAAAACTTTTGTGTCAATCTAAAAGAATATGGTGGATTTGCAGGATTTAGATATGTCAAGTATGAGACTAGGAATAATGATGAGAAGAGACAAATTGAAGAAGCTGTCATCTGCACACTTCTACAGTTCTGGCTAGCTCCATTAGAACTAGTAAAGTCACTTCCAAATGAGCTTTACTTGCATATTGATAATAGGTGGAAATATGCAATGGACTCAGAGAAACAAATTAGAGAATGAAGTCTAGTCCATCTATTTCCTGATATGTCTGTAGTAGAAATAAAGGAACATTTGACAACCTACAATTCAAAATTTCTTGTCAAACAAAGAGCCTTAAAACTGATGAATGGGCTATATATTGATGTAGAAAATAAGACAAAAGCAAAATGGCAGGAAATCTTCAAAATCAAGGATGTCGGTGAACAATCTAAAGTTGAAATTGTTGATGTCACCGAACACGATCTTGATGTCACCGAACAAGGTCCTGATGCTACCAAGCAAGACCCGGCTGACACTATTCAAATTGATGAAGATGTCATGGATGCAAAAGCACCAGAGCAGGAAATGATAGAAGGCACTAGATATGCAAAACTTGTATCAAGTGAATCCATTTTAGAACAAGTTCAGCCTTACCCACTGATCAATCCACTTGTGTCTATTGAAGCTCCTTAGGATACAACACAAGGCACCGAAGGTCACCAGTCTGAAGCAGCAGAAGGTACAACTCAAGCACAGACCTCTCAAGCACCCTCAAGCACTGAAAATGTAGCAGCTGAGACACCCAATACCGAGGCACCGAAAGACACCACAAAAGCTATAGGAACCAACCAAAGTATTGCCTCTACTGAGAAACCTATCGAGGGTCAGCAAGCCTCTCAAGCTATTGTCTTGGTCTAACCGACCAAAGGTAAAGAGAAGAAGGTGAAGAAGCATAGTTTCAAAGTTGATTTATCTAAACCAATAGTGTTGCCCAATATGGATATATCAAAATTAAAGGGGCAAGCACTCATTGATTTCGGTGAACTATGCAAAGCAAAGGCCGAATAAGAAAAATAGATGGCCATTCAAAAGAAGAATAAAGTACTTCAGAAGGTGAAGACACTGCTGACAGATATGCTACCTTCAACTATAGTGTCAACTGATGCAGCCATCCACATTCAACTGGATGAACTCCTTAATCAAATAGAAACATCTTAAGTAGAGGCATCTGAGTATTTGAGCAAGCTCAAAGACAAGGAGCTTACTACAAAAATGATAGAAGAGGTACAAAAAGATCTAGCTATTGGCAAAGTCAAACTTGTCAAATTCATTACTGAGTTGTCCCCACAACTCAAGCATATTCTTTATTTATTTTAGAAACTTTGTACATTTTCTATATTCGTTAAAGATATCAAGAATAAAACTAATGCAATTGAGAAAGAGATCACCAATCTCTCAAATAAGTTGACCCCTAAGCCCAATTCAATTCAAAATTTTTATACCAAGCTTCAACAACTCATGGCTCAACAACTGGAACTAAGAAATGAAGAACATAAGATCAGGATGGATATTTACACTCCAAACATTATTCCTTCCTCATCTTTCATCAGTTCAAGAACAGATTAATCGAACTACACGCCTATCTACTACACAAGAGGGAAGCACTCTTGATGGCTTAATATCCCTATTGGCTGATATTCAAGCACACACTTCTTTAATGGAAAGTGTAAAGGATGCACTCTCTGTCGCACTCACTGATGCCCGGAAAAAGTATAAATCCATTTTTGATCAGTTACCACCCTCGGATGGAAATTAAGTTTTTGATGTTTGTCAAAAAGGGGGAGTGATACTATATATGATACTATATATTTGGGGAGTGATACAGTTTTGATACAGTATTCAGAGTAGTGTATGCAGGGGGAGTATACCGAGTAGAGTATGCAGAGTATCCAAGGACAGTAAGCAGAGCACACAAGCACAAAACCGAGCATGCAAAATTAGAGTTATGTACAGTATAATGATAAGGGGAGTATATGTGATTATACTATTTCATTGACTATTGTATATACTGTCAAGTATAGTCATTTTGCAAAGTATATAGATTTTTGAGTTATGATTTTGAAAGTAGTTTTTGTCAAACATCTCAACTAATGTCAAAAGGGGAGATTGTTACTACTTATCAAGTTGCCATTAGTTGTTATATTCAAAGTCATACTATATACTCTAGTTTGTTAGCACTACCGAATCATGCAGTCGGTATACACAGAGAAGTCGGTATGCACAGTCTAGTTGGTTACAAAGGAAAGCAGTCACAGAATGCAGTATACACCCAACTCTCTATCGAGTATCTTTTTGAGACTACCGAGCAGTAAAGATGACACACCGAGTTGACATACACCGAGTGAAACGTGTTACCAGATACATTGAACCTGGACATGCATATGAAAACGTGTTACAAGATTGAGGCACATCTAACTGTTATTACATTAGAAATTGTACTAAAAGATTGTGTATCATTTTGAGATCAATCTAACCAATGAAATATTTTGTATAGTTATTCATTCGAGGAATCATGTTTGTAAGATCGAAGCAATGAATTGGATCACCGTCTTAAGAGATCTATTTATACAGCATGAGTTAAGGGTGTGTACATGTGTAAGAAGACTGTTACAGAGACACAGAGGTCACCGAGAAGGTTTTCAAAGAACAGTCGAAGAACAGAGTAAATAGAAGGGTTTATCGAGTTACTATATGGGTTACCGAGGTATGCTATAAGCAAGGTAATCTATTCTGAGCACATAGAATCTGCTATAACATTTCAGATGTAAAGTTGTAGATATTTCTAATGATTTTATTGTAATATTGTGAAGTTGAAAGAGAAACCTTTAACAGGGTAAAAGAATCTAATCAAGTCTATAAATTGTAAAGCCTCTAACCAGGTGCAACATTCAGAATAAATGTTGTAAAATCCTTTAGCAAGGTAGATCTAATAGATCTTATTACTCCTAATAGGGTAAGCTATCAGAAATAGCTAAAATGCAGCTCTAATCGAGCACTCTTTATTATTGCAGTAGTGAAGTTGTGGGTGCCATCCCCACCGCAGTTTTTTCTCTCTAACCAAGAGTTTCAGCGTAACCAAAATATATGTGTTATGGAGTGAATCATGTATGATTGTTATCTATTTGCTCTAACTTTATTTTATGTTACTACATTATTCTGTTTATGCATAATAGTAAAGATATTATTCAAGAAAAGTTTTGAAGTACTGATTCACTCCTCCCCTCTCAGTACATTAGCTTTCCATATTGGGCCTAACAATATCTAGGTTAGACAACCTTCCTCATGAGTGATATTACTCTTCCCTATACTCTTTTACCTTTTTGAGGTGCCTTGGCTAGAGAGCTTGTAAGGTGTTGGGAAGACCAACCTATGAAAATCCCTCACCCTTCCCAAGAGGATTGGAAAGAGTGAGGAGTGTCTTCTCAGGGAAGGGTTTGAGAGGGAGAATTTTGATCACCCACTCTCCATTTTTGGAGACATAGATTTTTGAAAAGTTTGGTTTTTGGATATGGAAGTTTTGGCTAAGTATTGAGAAGGAAAAGATAGTGGATTTTGATAGCTCTCCTACAACTTTTATTCATCCCATTTGCAATTTTAAGGTTGGTTGAAGTACTTCCTCATGTATGTTTCTTTTTAAATTTGAAAAGATTGTTTGTTGTTGTTTCCATTATTGTTTTCTTAGTAAGCTTAGGAAGATATTGAGTTCTTCCTTGTGTATATTTATTGCTTATTTTTTTATGATAGTGTTTTGGGTGTTCAACGCCATACTCACCCTTGGGAGGGCAGAGTAGCCTTGGGGTGAAGGGCTGTTTGATAGCCTAAGAGTGTAGAGGCTCTCTTTGGAAGAGAGTGATACACAAGGGATTATGGAACCCTTGCTGCATATTGTTTTGTTTATGCAATGGGGGTCATAAGGGGAGTTTTTTGGTTTGTATACCTTGGGGGACATAAGGGTTTGTTGAGACAAGTTTGGAACTTGTGGTTATTCTACTTGGTAGCCTTGCAATGGAATTTTGTTCTCCTACTTGCAGATTTCTCCATAAGGTATTTGGTCCACCTTCACCCCACAAGTTATAGTCACTAAGTGAATTTGTTCATCCTTGGGTTGGGAGTGTTTGTGTTATGTTTTTCCTCTTGCTTATGTGTTTATGCTTGAGTGTGACTTATTTAGCCTTCGTTCTCCTAGCTCGGGGGTGGCTTCTTGCAAGCCTAGGTTGGGAGGTGAGCCTCCATGGTCACAACCTACAAGCTTTTGTTGCAGGTTTGCTTGGGAAAAAGATTGGAAGGGAAGCTATGGCATGATCCTATTGTTTATTTGTATTTAGATGCAAAAGAAAATACATGTATTTGGAAAGCCCTCATTTAGTACAAATGAGAGGCTTCAAATTGTTATCTACCTATTTGTATAAAGGGAACCATGATGTATTAAATTTAATTATTTGACTAAGTTCTATCATGAAATAAAGATGTATTATATTTGAGTATATCCTTGCAAAGAAAAGAATAAAATTTGACTTATTTCCCTATAGATATTTGAGTTATTCTTTATTGATATTTACTTCTTGAAATAGATTAGAAATGAAATTTATTTCTATATTATTTAGCAATTGGAAAATAAATGAAAATAGTTAAAAGTTAGTAGTGTAGTTATGCAAAAAGAAATGAAATAAATTAAATGTTGTAGTGCAGTTATTAGTAAAGAAATGAAATATTTTTCTTATATCTATAGTTTAAACACAAGAAAAATAAATAAATAGACATTTTAGAGTTAATATTAATCTGCATTACATCTTGCATTTTAGAGTTAATATTAATCTGCATTACATCTTTCATTTTAGAGTTAATATTAATCTGCATTACATCTTGCTGTTTATTGATTAAAAGTAAATTAGAAAAAGATAGTTGCAACTGTAAATAAATTCATTAGTGTTGTATTTTCCTAATTTGAAAATGCATGTAGAAGTAGAAAATATTTTGTAAATCTAGATATGGTTATTTTAAATCAAAAGTTAACTATATGTTATTGATAGAAAACAAAATTTATTCTATTATGTTTATTTGAAAATATCCCACTCTAAGTTTGGAATTGCTGTTTTAATCATTTAAGAATATAAGTATATATATATTCTCAAATATATATACATATATATTTATATTATATAAGAGTTAAGTTTAATGTCTTTAAATTTTACTTCTAAAACTGTTGTATTTTGTTTAGAAGAATGATTAATACATATGCTGCATCTATATTAAAATATACACATTTTATAAAATATGAGTAATATGGAAACAAAAGAAATGCTTTTTACTCTAGCATTCTGATTAATTAACATTTTAATCATGATGTATTCTGTTGTTAAAAGAATTTTTATATATTAATATATATAAAACACACATATATATATTAATATATTAGTCTGCACATAATTTTAAAACATTTTCAAAAAAAAAAAACAAAAAAGGGGATTTTCATATCTATCAAACCCTGCAATATTGGGGCCAAGGCGGTCCCGGTGCCCAATGACATTGTGGGTGCGAACCCACAGTGCGGCTTTTGCCACACTGTGGGACGCGACCCATAGGGGCAGCTTTGACCACCACTATGGGCAACAACCCATAGGTGATCGCGACCACATTGTGGGCCGTGACTCCCAGTGGGCCGCAACCCACAAGAACGACCTTGACTATCCTGTGGGGCGACACCCACAGGTGCCGACACACAAACTCTGCACCCAACCCTGCACGACCGTAAACACTTTGGCCTTTCCTCCGCCATGGCCACCATTGTCGGTCTTCCTTTTGGCATGTTGTCGCCATTTCCACCTGCACACACACACAAGCCCAACACACAAAAAAAATATAACATGTTAGAACAAAGAAATCCTTAACCCAATTTCAGGTTAGGGTTATCTTTGATAAGATAGATAAGTAATGAATAGTGATAGATTTAAACCATAATTAGGGTTCAAAAAGAAAAAAAAAAGATAAATAACAAGTTTAGTTAAATAAGAAAATCAAAACCCTAGTTAGGGTTAAGATAAGGAATAAAAGATAATAATAAAATAAAGATTAAAGAGGGGGGAAAACCTTTTCAAATTTGAAAAGGTTAACCCCCATTTGTGTTTAGTCAATATCTTAGAAATGTTTTAATTTCTTTTATTGATTAAAAGGTAATTGATCTTAATGTATATTTCATTATAGATAAATATTTATAAGTATGCTTATATATATGTGTGTGGATGTTTAGGTTAAATTTCTTTTGGAAATTTAATTATTGGAAATATGTTAAAAGTAAAATGGTTATTTTAATCTATAGGGCAAATATTAGCCGAATATTAAATACTTGATATTAATATTTGTAGGGGATCAAATTTGACATATTGGGAAATGAATTTTTAGGCAATTGTGTATTATTGTTTTAGTTAACTTTATAGTCGAATCTAATCACATTATTTTCATTTTATCATTTAATTATTGTAAATTCAATAAACTAAGTGATAATATTATTTTAATTATTCCTAGAGCAATTAAATACCAATTGAGATAATTAATATCTCTTGATTCAGTATTGGAGAATTTAATTAGGGGAGACTAATTAATTATTTAAATTAATAAATTATGTTGTGATGACCCTCTTTTGGGGTATAATTAGTCTACTCCAAATGTTAACACTAGAATGGTTGAGTTAATCAAATCAGCTTTATGAAACCATTCTTTAACTCCTGAGTTAACCTTTAGTTAAGACAAAACTTATTTATCCCTCCTTTAATGTATAATATTTAGTATTTTATGCTGTCTAAAAATAAATAAAAAATTGTTGTTTCATTTTTTGCCCAAAGGTTTGGGCATGATTGAAAGTTAACTGCATTTGAGCTAAATAGTTTTGATAAGTGTTTCTAAACCCTTTGAATCTTCTTTTAAGGATTTTGTAATTGGTACATCAGTGAAGAAAGGAAAGGATACTTATCATAATCATGACTGTAGGTCTAGTCATGACAATAGCAGAGGTAATGGTGATGAAGAAGATCATCTGATGGAACTAGAGGCATTATTGGATAATAGATTCCCTAGAGGTACTGGCAAGTATAAAGATAAATTACCCTTGAAGTGTTTCTCTTGTAGTAAAATTGTCCACATAGCTTCTAACTATCCTAACACTGATAAAAAAAGAGAAGTTTAGGAAATTCAAAGGAAAAGGCAAGAAACATTGTTATGTTGTAGTGGATAAAGGTGTGATCGATGATGAATCAAAAGAAGATAAAAATAATGAGATAGTGTTTGTTGTTGTGAAGGAGGATCTTGTTGGCATTTCCATGAAGATTGCATTAATGATATATTATGTTATCATTGATGTCAATTAACTGGTAATGATATTACTGATATTGTTGATATTGTCTTGAAACTGGTAGGATGAGCTTTGTGAAGGAAATTGTAAACCGCTTAGTAGGTTTGTGAGTAAAATCGGTAACCGATAAAAGGTTAAACCCTATCTATGTGATGTAACTAGTAAACCCTACCACTTGTTTTGTTAAACCCTAACCAATTAAGGTTGTTGAATTGGTTATGTTGGTTTATGATCTGATGATGAGCGGTAATGATGGTGACACGTATGGTCATTGAATGAAACAATTTCAAAATATTTTTGGTACATTTTTGTCTAGGGAATGAGAAAAGTGTATTGCATCTAATGCAAAGTGCGTGATGAGTTACAAAGATCGAAGAGGTGATAAAAGAGTGATCAAGGCTTTCTTGATTAATGTGCATAGATTGCTATGTAGTCAAATGGTCATACTTGAACCGACTTGTTTGTAATATCTATGAGCTTTTTGACTTATGTTTCTGACCTAATTGATCTGTTATAAGGTCGATGAAGTTGTCTTGTTGAAGGTGTTGGTAGAGATCAGTTGAGTGTGTGGTTGCCAAACTGGATGATGAGTTTGCAGTTTGAGTAAAGGCAGATAGGAGCTTAAAAAAGATCTGATCAAGCAAGTGTTGTTCTATTCAGACAGATCAAGAAAGCCCCTATTGTTTTCTAAGAATTACAATAGAACGGAAATCCCCTAACCAGGTAAGCTCTAACAAGCTTGGTTACTTTTCAAATCCTCTAACAAGGTGATCCATTATCTTGGATTTTCAAATCCTCTACCGAGGTTACTCCTAATAGGGTATTGCTTCTAACAAGGCATTTGTAGTCAATCCCTTAATTGAGTGATTCTTAATAGGACTGTTGTAAAGATTTAACAGGCTTGGCTCCTAATAGAGAAAACTTTAGAAGAGTTCAGATAGTTATCTTGTGAGTCTCATCTTATTGTGGTTTTTCCCTTTTGGGTTTCCATGTCAAAAATATTTGTGTCATGTGGTGAATGTTTTTGTGGTTATGATCTTATGGTTGATTTGGTTAACTACTTAACTATTTTGATAAGGCATGATAACTAGAAGCATTGAGAAATGAAGCTTGTTGACATATGATGAAGCATTTGGATGTTTATAAGTTTGATGTTGTTTACTATTAAGTTGTTGTAGCAGTCATCCAATTTTCTTATGAGTTTTTATCTTGACAATGGTATTTCATTGATAAGTTTACTTTGTGTGATTGAGATTGAGATTGGGAAAGTTTGTATCAGTTTTACTATTTACCGATTCACCCCCCCCTAGTAATCTACTAAATACTTATTCTTTCATCATACCATCAATTGGTATTAGAGCATCTCAAGTCCTCTAAGATCTAAGCCTAACAAATTAAGGTAAAGATCCAATAGATCATGAATACCAATTGTTAGATGCTATGGCAGTCCCAAAGACACTAAGAGGGGGGGGGGGGGGAATCAGTGTCTAACCGGTGGATGAAAGATTTGAACTTATTTACAAATTTATAACTCAAATTAAGATACCGGTAAACAAATAATAATGCAGTAAAGAGAAACAAAAGTACAATCATCAATGCACACCATAACACAAATATTTTTGGCAAGGAAACCCGGTAAGGGAAAAACCTTGGTGGGATTTGTGACCCACAATATTTACTCACTAGCCAATATGAATAAATATTACTTGTACAATAGGGGTCTGCACAGGCAGGAAGTCCAATATCCTAGAGCTCACTGCTCAACAATAAAAAGGAGTCTCAATGACTATAAATGGATGGTTAAATCCAAATACAATGTACTACTTTACAATAGCATCTGCAATACTTGATTCAGTACCGGTTTAAGCTCAAAAAAATACCTTAACCAAAAAACTTGCCAGGGAATAACCTTCGCTCTGATCTGCTTCTTATTCACTCTTCAAAATAGATACATCAAATTGCATAAATAACTGCCCTACAATATCTCATACACCGCTCATTACATTGCCTTATTACATCACTTCTTCATTACTACTGCATTACAAAATGACTTACAAGATCTCATACATATATGAGTCATTACAATAAATCAAGTCGGCTATACAAATATATTTTACAATACAAAACATTATTAACCTAAGTCTACCTAGAGTGCCGGTATGATTTGCTGTCGGTGTAGACTGGATGCCGGTGTGTAGTGCCTGTCGGTGCCGGTAAATGGTGTCAGTTGCCAGTGTAGCTTGTGAACCATAATACCAGTTGGTTGCCATCATTGAAAATATCAACTATTCTCATCTGAGTGTATAATGCCAACACATGATGAAGAAGGAAGGTCCTAAGTTTAACAGAGTGAACTATAGGATATGGAGCGATAAAATAAAAATTTACATCAAGAGTCTAGGAAGTTAGTATTGGGAACATGCCAATACTAAATATGTTGCACCCACTAGGATTTTGACTGATGATCAAAAGAAAGAATAAAAAGAAAATTATCAAGCATTAGAGGCCATTATCAGTTCCCTGTTTGATGCTGAATATGTAGATGTTCATGGTCTAGAGACTGCACATGAGGTATGGAAAAAACTTGAAGAGATTTATAGAGGTGATGAACATGTTAAGAGTTCTAAAGAGGAGAGTCTAAGAGGAAAGTTTGATGACATGCGGATGGCTGAAGGTGAGAATATCCAACAGTATGGTCAAAGGATAAAAGAGAATCGGTGAAATTAAGAGTGCAGGAGGGAAAGTGGAAGATTCCATAGTGATCAGTAAGTACTGAGAATCCTGCTACCGGTCTATGCTATCCAAGTTGTAGCTATTCAAGAGCTAAAGTCCATAGACAAAACTAAGGTAACTCTTGACTCCATCATTGGCAAACTTACTAATTTTGAATTGAACAGTTATAATGGTAGTGTATAGAAATTTGAGTCTACATTTAGAGCTTTTGTTTCTAACCCATATGTGAGAAAAATTAGAGATGCTAGTCATGGTTATGAATCCAGATCCAACAAAGATGATGATGATGATGACAGTTTAGTGGAGCTTGAAGCATTGTTGGCAAAGCGGTTTCCTAGAGGCACTGGTAAATATAGAGGTAAATTACCTTTAAAATGTTTTGCATGCAACAAGATTGGCCACATAGCTACTAACTATCCTAATGGTGAAAATAAACACAAGAGAGAGAAATTAAAGAAGTATAAGGGTAAAGGCAAGAGAGATTGTCTTATCGTTGTTGATAGTGGTATCACTGATGAAGAATCTGATGGTGATGCAAATGAAGATATTGTGTTTGTAGCTATTAAGAAAGACATATCAGACTAGAAGGCATTAGTGTCTAGGATGGATAACTCAGATGATTGGAACATTGATAGTGGTTGTTCACATCATATGATCGGTGATCAGAGAAAATTAATTTCCTTGAAGGAATTTGATGGCGGTGTCGTAAGATTTGGCAATGACTCACCCTGCATGGTTAAAGGTAAGGGAATTATTTGTCTTAATTGGAAGAGTAGTGCAGATGATGTCTACTAGGTTGGAGGTCTAAATAAAAATCTTTTGAGTGTGGCACAACTCAATGAAAGAGGATACCCACTATAGTTTAAAAATGGTATGTGCAAAATATTTGACAACAAAGGTGAATTGATTGCAACCGAGAAGTAGACTAAAGGTAACTTGTTTCACCTTAATCCTAAAGTTAGAAACTATTTTATTGCAAAAATAGATGATAGCTAGCTCTGGCATAGGAGATTTTGTCATATAAACTTTTATAACATCGTTAAAGTGAGTAAGTCCAAGATAGTGAGAGATTTTCCTCAGTTAGACAAACCGATTAATGCTCTTTAAAAATAATGTTAGTTAGGAAAGATGACTTCTTCAAATTTCAAGAGAAAATCCTTTTCAACGGAGAATTTGTTAGATTTGATTCATACAGATCTTTGTGGACCAATAAGAACAAAAATAATTCAAGGTGATAAATATTTCATGATCCCCATTGATAATTGCTCAAGGATGATGTGGGTCACATTATTGAAGGATAAGACTGAAGCTTTTGGTAATTTCAAGGCATTCAGGGCCTTAGCTGAGAAGGAGAGTGGCAAGAAGATAAAATGTTTGAGGACAAATCAAGGAGGTGAATTTACATATGAGAAATTCACTAGGTATTATGAAGAGAACGACATCAAACAACAACTTTCTGCACCAAGGACACCACAATAGAATGACATCACAGACTTGAACAACGGGTCAGTTGTTGAAGCTGCTAGGACAATGTTGATATAAGGAGGTGTTGCGAAAACCTTTTGGAGAGAATTTGTCAACACAACTATCTACACTATGAACCGAGTTCTAGTGAAAAGAGGCAAGGGAAAGAATCCTTATGAATACTACTATGGAAGATCACCTGATGTTAGCTATTTTAAGATATCTAGAAGTAAACATTTTATTAAGAGAGGTGATTACATTAGCAAATTTGAGGCTAAGAGTGATGAAGGTATATTTCTTGGCTATTCCACCAAGAGTAAGGCCTACAAGTGTTTTAACAACCAGACATAGAGAATTATTGAGAGTGCTGATGTTTGAGTGGATGAATATCTTGAAATTTCAAAGGAATCTAGTTTGGAGATGAAGGATGAAGATCCTTGCATTTTGTTTTTGGAACCAGAAACTATGATATCTGAAACTGGCAAAGCAAATACTGATGCACTTGTTCAACTGGAATAGATAAATTCAGAAGATGATGATAATGATGAAGCTAAACCTAAAGGTAATGATCATGTTATTCCAAGATATGTGAGATTGAATCACAATCCTGAATAGATTATTGGGGATAAGGATGCTAGAGTACTTACTAGAAGGAGAATAAGAGAGAACTCTTGCATGATCTCCACCATTGAGCCAAGAACTGCTAAGGAAGCATTTGGTGATGATCATTGGGTTAAAGCTATGGAGGAGGAATTGGATCAAATTGAGAAGAACAACACTTGGACCCTAGTGCCCCGACCGGTAATAAAAATATAATAGGTACTAAATGGGTATTCAGGAACAAGTTGAATGAAGATTGTGTTGCAGTTCACAACAAGGCTAGGTTTGTTTGCAAGGGTTATGCACAAGAAGAAGGAGAAGGTTATGGCAAAAGTTTTGCACCGGTAGCAAGACTAGAAGGTGTCAGAAATTTACTTGCATTTGCAGCCCATAAGAAGTTCAAGGTATACTAGATGGATGATAAGTCTACATTTTTGAATGAGATATTGGAAGAAGAAGTATACATAGAGTAGTCAGATGGTTATGCTTTGACTAATGAGAATGACATGGTATGCAGATTGCATAAGACTTTATATGGATTAAAGAAGACACCCTGAGCATGGTATGAAAGGCTTCATACACATCTGATGAAGATAGGATTTCTGAGAACCAATGATGATAGTAACATATATCTCAAGTCTGAAGGAGATGAAATACTGGTCAGTGAAATATTTGTTGATGATATCATATTTGGAGGTAATGATGCCATGAGCAATAGTTTTGTAGATGAAATGAAAAATGAGTTTGAAATGTCTTTAGTAGGAGAAATAATTTTTTTCATAGGCTTGTAGATACAACAAATGAAGAATGGTATTTTCATTACATAGTCTAAGTACGTGAAAGAGGTCTTGAAGATATTTGGCATGAGTGACTGTAAACCAATTGCGACACCAATGGTTACAAGTTGTAAGTTTTCTAAGGAAGATGAATCTAAGTCTATTGATGAGAAGGAATACAGGTCAATGATTGGCAAATTGTACTATGTTGTTCACATCAGACCGGATATAGCTCATGCAGTTGGCATAGTTGCTAGATTCTAGAAGAATCCTAAGGAAACACATCTGATAGCAACCAAGAGAATTTTTAGATACCCGAAAGGTACCGTTGACTATGGATTATGGTATCCATATGGAGGAAACTTTGATTTAAAGGTGTACACAGATGTTGATTAGGTAGGAAATGTTGATGACTAGAAAAGCACAACCGATGGAGCATTCTTTCTTGGAGGAAGACTTATTTCATGGAGTAGTAAGAAGCAGAGTTGTACTTCACAATCTACTACTGAAGCTGAATATGTTGTAGCTTATATGAATTGCACACAGGCTATTTAGATGAGGCACATTTTGGAAGGTCTTAAGATGAAGATTTCATAACCTATAAATATTTAATATGATAATACAAGTGCTATAAATATTTCCAAGAATCCCATTTTGCATGCACAAACCAAGCACATTGAATTGAAGTATCATTTCTTGAGGGAAAAAGTGTAGAGCAAAGATGTTATCTTAGAGAATGTTTCTACCAAGGAGTAGCTTGCAGATATTTTTACCAAACCTCTACTTGACTACATTTGAGTATCGTAGAAGTCAACTATGGGTTGCACCCCTTCATGAGGTTAGTTGAGAATGATGTTGATTGCATCAATCCTTGAACCACTTGCAAAATTTTACAAAAGGATTGGTGTAGTAGTAGAAGCTATTCCACAGGGGGAGCATTAAGTTGTAGATTATTGTTGTTGTACAGTGAAATTTGGCATTACATGTTTTGCTTTCAATTTGGCATTGCTATCAAAGGGGGAGAACACTTATGTGATTATGAGGAGGAGAACCAGTGACAAGCTAAAGACATAGAGTGTATGGTGAATACTTGGTAATGCAAACTAGGATTCCTATTCACAATCACAACAGTAATCAATGGTGTTGATATTTGTATTGCCATCAATGCCAAAGGGGGATATTGTTGGCATTTGCATTAAGATTGCATTAATGATATGTTATGTTGTCATTGATGTCAATTAATTGGTAATAATATTGTTGATATTGTCTTGTTACCAGTAGGATGAGATTTGTGAAGGAAATTGTAAACCGGTATGTAAGTTTGTGAGTCAAACCGGTAACCGATAAAAGGTTAAACCCTATCTATGTGACGTAACCAGTAAACCCTACTACTTGTTATTTTCAACCCTAACCGATTAAGGTTGTTGAATTGGTTATGTTGGTTTATGATCTGATGATGAGCGGTAATGATGGTGACAAGTATGGTCATTGTATGAAGACAATTTCAAAATGTTTTTGTTGTGTTTTTGTCTAGGGAATGAGAAAAGTGTATTGCGTCTAATGCAAAGCACGTGATGAGTTACAAAGATCAAAGATGTGATCAAAGAGTGGTCAAGGCTTTCTTGATTAATGTGCAGAGATTGCTATGTAATCCAACTGTCATACTTGAACCAACTTGTTTGCAATCTCTATGATATTTTTGACTTATGTTGCTGACCTAATTGATTTGTTATAAGGTCGATGAAGTTGTCTTGTTGAAGGTGTTGGTAAAGATCAGTTGAGTGTATGGTTGCTGAACCAGATGATGAGTCTATAGTTTGAGTAAAGGTAGATAGGAGCTTAAAAAGGATATGATCAAGCAAGTGTAGTTCTATTCAGACAAATCAAGTAAACCCTTATTGTTTTCTAACAATTACAACAGAACTAAAATCCGCTAACCGGGTAAGCTCTAACAAGCTTGGTTACTTTTCAAATCCTCTAACAAGGTGATCCATTAGCTTGGATTTTCAAATCCTATATCGAGGTTACTCCTAAAAATGTATTGCCTCTAACAAGACATTTGTAGTCAATCCCTTAATTGGGTGATTCTTAACAGGATCAGTTCTTAACAAGACTTTTGTAAAGCTTTTACAACCTTGGCTCCTATCAGGGCAAACTTCAGATAGTTATCTTGTGAGTCTCATCTCACCGTGGTTTTTCCCATTTGGGTTTCCACATCAAAAATATTTGTGTCATGTGGTGAATGTTTTTGTGGTTATGATCTTATGGTTGATTTGATTAACTACTTAACTATTCTGATAAGGCATGATAATCAGAAGCATTGAGAAATGAATTTTGTTTTCATATGATAAAGCATTTGGATGTTTGTAAGTTTGATGTTGTTTATTGTTAAGTTGTTGTAATAGTCCACTGGTTTTCTTATGAGTGTTTATCTTGACAGTGGTATTTCATTGATAAGTTTACTTTGTATGATTGAGATTGAGATTGGGAAAGTTTGTATTAGTTTTTCTATTTTCTGATTCATCCCCCCCTCTCAGTAATATACCAGATACTTATTCTTTCATCATACCATCAGATCTGACTATTGAGAAGGCATTGATGTCTCACATGGATAATAGATAGTGGTTGCTCACACCACATGACCTATGACAAAAGTAAGTTATTATCCCTTGAAGAGTTTGATGGAGGTGTTTTAAGGTTTGGTAATAACTCTCCCTGCATGGTTAAAGGTAAATGAAAAATTTCATTAAATAGGAAGAGTAATGTAGATGATGTCTTTTGGGTTGATGGACTAAAATATAACCTCTTGAGTGTTTGACAACTTAATGATAAGGGATATTTACTTGAATTCAAAATTGAAGTGTGTAGGATTCTTCGAAACAATGGATAATTGATTGGTACTAGAAAGAAGACTAGAGGTAATCTATTTCATGTGAATACTAATGTAAATAATTGTTTGGTGGCAAATATTGAAGATAGCTGGTTGTGGCACAAGAGATTTTGTCATGTGAATTTTGAAAATTTGATTAAAGTTGGTAAGTCAAGTATTGTGAGAGGTTTGCTCCAGCTTGTGAAACTGAACAATGTGTTATGCAAGGACTTTCAAATGGGTAAGGCGACCTTTGTATCTTGTAAGAGTAAGTATTTCTCTTCTGAGAATATTCTTGATTTGGTTCATATTGATCTTTGTGGTCCTATGAGGACTAAGAGCTATTTTGGTGATAAGTATTTTATGATCTTTACAAATGATTTTTCCAAGATGATGTGGGTAACTTTTCTGAGAGAAAAGTCTGAGGCATTCAGTAAATTTAAAGCATTAGTTGAGAAAGATTACGAGAATAATTTAAAATGTTTGAGATCTAATAAGGGAGGTGAATTTACTTCTAATGAGTTTGTGAAGTTCTATGATGAATATGGAATTAAGAGGCAGATGTTAGCTCCTAGAACTCCACAATAGAATGGGATAGTAGAGAGAATGAATAGAATAGTTATTCAAGCTTCTAGAACCATGATGATTCAAGGTGAAGTACCGAAGATGTTTTGGAGAGAAGTTAGCATTGTTGTTTATACTTTGAACCAGATGCTTGTCAAAAAAGGTAACAACAAAACACCGTATGAATTATGGCATGGAAAGACTCCTGGTGTAATTTATTTAAAAATTTTTGGGAGTAAATGTTTTATTAAGAGAGATGATTACACTGAAAAAGTTTGATGCTAAGTGTGATGAAGGTATTTTTCCTGGTTAGTCTACAAAGAGTAAGGAACTTAAATGTTATAACAAGAGAACTAAGAAGATCATTGAGAGTGCTAATGTAAAGATAGATGAACTCTCTAAGAAATCTAGTGAGACTAGCCGATTTGAGCCTGATAAAGATGAAGAAAGACTTATGTTTATAGAACCAGAGGTACATAAGGATGATGAGAAAAATGCTATAGAAATAGGTTCTCAATTGATAAATGTAGAGACCGATGAAGATGAAGAAAATGAAGCAAGAAGCACAACATCAGAATCAGTTGTTCCAAGGTATGTCAGGCTAACTCACTTCGAAGAACAAATAATTGGAGATAAAAATGTTGGTGTACAAACAAGGAGGGAAATCAGAGAAAATTCCTATCTGATTTCTTCTATTGAGCCTAAAACAGTAAGGGATGCATTAAAGGATGATGACTGGGTTAATGTAATGAATGAGGAATTGGATCAGATAGAGAAGAACAAAACATGGATACTTGTTCCTAGATTGGAAGACAAGAATATGATTGGCATTAAATGGGTCTTCAGAAATAAGTTAAATGAAGAAGGAAAGGTTGTGAGAAATAAAGCAAGGTTGGTTTGCAAAGGATATGCACAAGAAGAAGGAGAATATTATGGTGAAACCTTTACATTGGTGGAAAGATTGGAAGTAGTAAGAATGTTACTTGCTTATTCTGCATTTAAAGGATTTAAAGTTTATCAGATGGATATTAAATCAACTCTCCTTAATGGCATCCTTGAGGAAGAAGTGTACATAGATCAACCGTATGGATTTCCTTTATCTGAGGATAGAGATATGGTTTGAAAATTACATAAGGCACTGCATGGATTGAAGTAGACACCGAGAGCATGGTTTGAAAGATTGCATGCACACCAGATCAAAATAGGATTCCAACATTCCAATGAGGACAATGACATATATCTAAGGATTGATGGAGACAAAGCATTGATAGTCGAAGTATTTATGGATGACATAATTTTTGGTGGTAATGATGACTTATGCATGGATTTTGTTGAGGAGATGAAGAAAGAATTTGGGATGTCTCTTATTGGTGAAATTAATTTTTTCATTGGGTTGCAAGTCCAACAATTGGATGGTGGAATATTTATCTGTCAGAGTAATTATGTTAAAGAGGTGTTGAAAACATTTGGCATGGAGGATTGTAAACTGGTTGGTACTCCAACGGTGACAGGATACAATTTTTCTAAACAAGATGGTTCACCATCTAATGATGTGAAAGAATTAAAGTCTATGATTGGTAAGTTGCATTATATTGTTCATAGCAGACTGAATATTGTACATGTTGTTGGATTGATTGCTAGATTTAAAAAGGATCCCAAGGAGACTCACTTGGTAGAGGTGAAAAAGATATTTCGGTACCTAAAAGGTACGGTAGATTATGGCTTATGGTATCCTTATAAAGGAGATTTTTCTTTGAATCTGTTTACTAATGTTGATTGGGTAGGCAATGTTGATGACCACAAAAGCACTACCAGTGGAGATTTTCTTCTTGGAGGTAGATTATTTTCTTGGACAAGTAAGAAGAAAACTTGTGTTTCTCAGTCAAGAATAGAGACAGAGTATGTTGCAACATCAATGGATTGCACACAGGCAATCTAGATGAGACATGTGCTTGAAGGATTCAAATTGATATGTCTGAACCAGTAACCATTTACTGTGACAATAATAGTGCAATTAATATTTCAAAAAATTATGTGTTACATGCAAGAACAAAACACATAGAACTAAAAAACAAGTCAAAATGGAGCATGTGATAAGCAGAGAGAAGCTAGTAGACATTTTAAATAAACCATTTTTGAAGACAACCTTTGAGTATCTCATTGGTAAATTATGTATCAGACCTCTACATAAGAAGAAATAGGATGTACGATATGCATCAGTCTAGTGGTCTTATTAATGACTATTTTTCACTTTGGATTGATGAGATGCAGGCTACTCTGGAGGGGGAGAATCTTAGATGACATGTTGAAGACAACATCAACCAATTTGATGAATGGTGATTATTATGCACCTTTGGCATTGTTTTCAAAGGGGGAGAAGAAATATGGTCAGTCATGGGAGAAGGAATGAAGATAAAGTGTAACCGACACATGACTAACAAATGACCAGAAGATGAGGTGCATCAGAGGAGAGATGAGTTACAGAGAAGGTCCAAAACATAGAAACATACCAAGAGTTGAGTATGTTGATGTTTAGTGTTGCCATCAATGCTAAAGGGGTAGATTTTTGGCATGATTTACATAACTGATGTAGATGGAGAATGATGACTAAATCGATAAAAGACTATTTGTGATGACATTGTGATGAAGAGATTGAAATTGCATGATGGATGCCTTTGATCAATTATTTGTGTTGTCATTGATGGAAACTAATGTTTATTCATGTCTACTGATGTTTACTTATGTTGTATTGTGTCATATAAATATTTTGGTCTACCAGAAAGAGCTTATTGATAAAGAATTAAGAAACTGGGAATTAGGACCTTAACCAGTAAATGAGGAAATATTTTGATTGTATCTAGTGATTGGTGATGATTGAGGCCTTGTAGATTTGAATGTGATTTTTTATCATTGTAACATGTATCTGACCAAAACAACATCATGTCGTGACAAACAAAAGTTAGTTTTATAATTTCTATTGAGTTTTTGCCAGGGTTTAAGAAGGGTTTAAGGACTGGTAAATAATTCTTTTGACCGATAATAATTTTTTATTTGGCGGTGATCTACATAAAGTTCACATGTTGATGATGATGATGTGGCACAAACCATGTGAAGTCTTTGAAAGATGTTTTGGCACATTTAGAAATTGAATTTCTTGGGAATATACAAAGTTCTTAGCAGAGTGTTATAAGGGTTTGACTTTGTATGAGATCGAGTTATTGTGATGAGTTATGATCACTCAATGGTTGATATTGATTTATAATTGATTGTAATGATCCATATGATGATATGTAATGAGCTATAAAGATATGTGATGATCTATATTGTAAGTCTTAGGGTTTTGTTGCCAACCTAGTTGTAAAAATTATTTATGTTGGTACAATTGATTTTTGTTGTGTCAGTAATTTTTGAGGTGTGTGAAGCCGAACTAGAGTATGAGAAGTTTTGCAAGAGTGTTGCAAAATTAGATCTTAATTGGATCTGATCAAGCAAGTAGTTGAGTGCTATACACATATCATTCACTATTGTTTCCTAACCATTGCAACAGATAAAATCCCTTAACCGGGTAGGTCTTGACATGCCTCACATTGTAAATCCCCTAACAGGGTGACTCAACATCTGAGTTATAAATCCTCTTGTGAGGTTGATCCTAACAGGTCAAAGCTCCTAACAGGGCTGAGGTAAATCCCTTAACTAGGTGACTCCTAACAGAGTCTGCTCCTAATAGGGCATCTTTGTAACCTCTTAACCGGGCTAGGCACCTAACACACCACATTCCTAAAGAGTGCAAAATTATTGTGGGAACCAATTCCCACCATGGTTTTTCCCTATTTGGGTTTCCATGTGAAAATCACAGTGTTCATGTGGTGAATATTTTTGATGTGATGTTAAGCTTTACTTTTAGTTTTGCATGGTTAATAAACACTTAATGTGCAACATTGATGTATCAGTTTAGCAAATGTTTATTAGCAGATACCGGTACTAGTAAATGACTCTAGTGTTGGTCTATGTTTGATTTGGTAAAAGTTTTATGAGTCTAAGTTTATGATTTCAAATTGTTGTTAATACTGATTCACCTCCCCTCTCAGTATTAATTGGATCCTCTAAGATTAACACACTTACCAATGACCAAAAGGTTTACTAGAACAAATAATATCTCCGGAGTCATCAAATCCCAAACCAACTGATCGTGATACACATCAAAATAGAATGAATGGTAGATCCAGACCAATTTCATAAACTAAAGCATACCATATCAATATCATAATCAAACCACTCTACCAGAACCTATCGAAAACCTTTAAACAACCAAAATAGCCGGTGTTGCCATCAATGAAAAGAAAACAATGCAAAACATAATCAATTCCTCCAAATACCAATAATATCCCCCTTTGGCATTGATGGTAACACTAGATGTGAAAAACATCCAAGTGCCAAGAAATGCCAAACAAGTCTCCCCCAAAGGAAGACAACCAAAAATATCCCATAAGATGATATTATAATGAAATTAACAAACTCCCCCTCTGAATGATATTCATGTTAAGCTCTATTTTTCACATATATCTCTCCCCCTTTGACATCAATGTAAAAAATTTGACATGAACATCAAGAAAAAATCATAAATCCACTGAACCACACAACTAACTGCTTCCCCTGAGTAGTAGCACCAACACATCAATCCAGAATGAATGGTAGCTCTGTAAATGTATACTAGACTGAAGCCAATCAACATCACTCAGGTCTCTATCGGAGTGGCATAAACCCCCAATCTATCTATGAAGTACTCAAATGATTCCTTAGGCAAAGGTTTACTGAAGATATATATAATATTCTCTTTAGTGTTCACATAAACCAATCTGACTTCATTTGCTTCCACCTTCTCCTTCAAAAAGTTGTACTTGATAGATATGTGCTTTGTCTTAGAATTAATTACAAGACTCTTTGATATGTCAATAGCAGTAGAGTTATCATAGTGAATAACTACTGGTTCATTACAATCCACCCTTATATCATTCAACATTTTCTTCATCCATAGAACTTGTACAATTAGTAACGACAACAACATACTCAACTTCAATAGTGGATAAAGAGGTACATGAATGCTTCTTTCTAATCCACGAAACAAGTTTCTTTCCAAGAAAGAAAGCTCCACTAGAAATGTTCTTCTGTTAATCAACATCTCTACCCCAATCTACATTTGTATATGCACATAGTATAAAATCATGATTTTTAGGATACCACAAACCATATTCAGATGTTCCTTGTAAATACTTGAAAATCCTTTTCACTACACTCTCATTATTCTCTCTAGGATCACTTTGATATCTTGATACAACACAAATTGCATTCATTATATTTGGTCTAGTCTGAGTCATATATAACAAACCTCCAATCATAGACTTGTACCTTGTAGGATTTACCGGTGCTGATGCATCTATCTTAGTCAATTTCTCACTTGTAACCATATGTGTACCAACTAGTTTAGAATTTTCCATACCAAATTTCTTCAACAACTACATAGCATACTTAGTTTGACAAATGAAAATACCTTTATTAGTCTGAGTAATCTACAAACCTAAGAAAAATTTCATCTCCCCAATCATAGACATCTCAAATTCACTCTTCATATTATCAGAGAATTCCATACATAACTTATCCACACCTGCAAAAATGATATCATGAACAAAGTCTTCAACAATCAATATGTCATCATTAGTGATCTTATAATATAAATTACTATCAACATTAACTTTAGTGAAACCAAGCTTCAAAAGATATTTATCCAATCTTTCATACCAAGCTCTAGGGGCTTGTTTCAATCCATATAAAGATTTCCTTAACCTACAAACCATTTTTTTGTCACCTGAAAGTGAAAATCCACCAGTTTGCTCAATGTAAACTTCCTCTTCAAGATCTCCATTTAGAAATGCACACTTAACATCCATCTAATAAACCTTGTAGTTCTTATGGACAACATAAGAAATAAATAATCTCACAACTTCAATCCTAGCTACCAGAGAAAAATTATCATCATAATCAATTCCTTCCTTCTGAGAATATCCTTTACAAACCAAATATAGCCTTGTTCCTCACAACTTGTCCATCTTCATTCAATTTATTCCTAAAAACCCATTTAGTCCCAATAACATTCTTATTTTTAGGTCGGGAACTAAAGTCCATGTATTATTCTTTTCTATCTGATCCAATTCCTCTTCCATAGATTTTATCCAAAATTCATCTTTACATGCTTCAATTTCTAATGCCTGTTAAATTTAATAAATTAAACATACCTCATCAGCTGCCAACCTTCTTCTTTTCATCACTCCTTTATTCTTGTCTCCAATGATCTAATCTTCTGAATAATTTAACCTAGCATACTTAGGAGTCTTATGATTTTTTATTCCTCTCCTTTGATATTCAGTTACCGTTGAATTTTCTGATACTGCCAGAATAACTAGTTCAACATTCTATTTCGGTGTAGGTGCTACTAGTTTAGTTATGATCATTTCCACTATCGGTTCTCTCTCATAAGTTCTGATTTGACTTTTGTTTAGCTCATCCACCTTGACATTACTGCTCTCCACAATTCTCTTCAATCTTTTGTATAATATCTATATGCTTTGATTTTATTAGAATAACTAATAAATATCCCTTCATCATATCTAGGATCAAAATTTCCAATGGAATCATCTCTTTTGATATAGCATTTACAACCAAAGATTCTAAAATACTTAACTATAGGTCTATGACCAAACCATAACTCATAAGGTGTCTTACTGATGTCTCCTTTGATATGAACTCTGTTGAATGTGTATACCGCTATGCTCACAACTTCTCTCCAGTAGATATGAGGTAGATTAGCTTCCATCATCATATTTCTAGCTATAACCAAGATAGTTCTATTCTTCCTTTCCATAATTCCATTCTACTAAGGTGTCAAGCGTGCAGATAACTGTCTCCTTATCCCATTCTTCTCACAATAACTGTTAAATTCACTGGATGTGAATTCTCCACCCTGATTAGACCTTAAGCATTTAGTATTCAATCCTATTTCTTTGTCAACTTCATCTTTAAATATTTTAAACTTTTTGAATGCTTCATATTTCTCCCTTAGAAAAGTAACCCACATCATTCTAGAATAGTCATCAATGATTAGCATAAAATATCTATCACCCTGAAAAACTCTTGATTCTAGAAGGACCACATAGATCAGTATGAATAAGATAAAAAACATTGTTAGTTTTGTCTTGTATATTCTTAAAAGAAGTTCCGACTTTCTTTCACATTTGACATTCCTTACATACCAGATTATAGGGCTTCACAATCTTAGGTATATCTCTAACCGCCTTCGTAGAAATGATCTTTACAATGCAATCAGAATTCACATGCCACAACGTCTTATGTCATACCCAATTCCTATCAATTTGTGCAATCAAACATGTCTTCTCACTGAAGTTCAAATGAAAGATGTTACCTTTAGTCTGAGTACCAGTTTCAATCTCTAATCCACATATGTTGATAATCTTCCATTTTCCATACTTTAATTATAACTGAAATCCCTTATCCACCAGTTGTCCTACACTCAAAATATTATGCTTTAAACCTTCAACATAATAAACATTATCAATATCATGCTTACCATCCAATGATATAGTTCCTCTTCCCTTGATCATGCATGCTTTGTCATCTCAAAATCTAACTAGACCACCATCAAATTCTTGCAAAGATAAAAACTTCCTTTTATCTTCAGTCATATGATGTGAACATCCACTGTCTATTACTCATTCATCCATGTCTTCAAATTTAGCAACAAGGGCCTTTTCTTCTGGTACCAGATCATCTTCCTTGATAGCCAAGAATACCCATTTCTTTCCATTCTCAAATCCACTAGCTGAATCTTGTGCTGGTTCATCATCAGAATCAGTCACACCTTCCTTATCCGCATAGTAGCATGATTTATCTTTGTTCCTCTTGTACTTATGATTGTTCTGATAATCATGGTTAGGCCTAAAAGATCTTCTAGCTCTTTCCTAAAATCTTGAATTCCTTTTAGGAGATCTAGATACAAAATGACTTAGCTTATTACATGCGAAACATTTAAAAGGTGATTTTCCTTCGTGCTTACTTCCCGTCGGACCTTTACGTACTCTTCTAGAAAATAGAGCTTCAAGCTACTCAAAATCTTCATCTTCATTCTTCATTTCCTCCCGTTCCTTATCATATAAGGATTTCCAATCATTCTTGTCGGTAGATGATGTAGATTCATGAAAAGTAGGATCAGATTTTGCAATTGTAGAAGAACAAAATTCCTCAAGCTCAAAAGCAGATTACTTCCCAACCAAGGTATCTCTTTTAACAGAAGTTTTTTCCATTATTATTAACTCATTAATTGTAGTATCCTTCACGTTATAAGTAGCTCAAAAAGATCTCAATACTTTAGAAACTATTTCATCTTCGCTTAGAGATCCACCACAACACTGAATTCCCAGAAAAATTTCAATCTCTCTCCATAAAAGTAGTAATCCTTTCATCTTCTTCCATCTTAAGGTTATCATATCTCACCCAGTAACCATCAAGTTTAGCAATTTTAATAGTAGGGTCACCTTCATTCAGAGTCTCTAATTTATCCCATATAACCTTTGCAGTTGATTTGACGTTTAGTCCCATAATTTGCTAATCATAAAGTACACACAAAAGGGCTTCTTCAGCTCTATAATCATTTTCAATATCCTTATCCAAGCTTGCCAAAGGAGGATTGCCAGATTCTAGATTATGAGGTATATATCCTTTCTCACTAATCTCCCAAATCTATTTTCCAAAACCTCTCAGATGAGTCTCATCTGAATATTCCATACTCTATAATTTGTTCCATCAAGCCTAGGAATTTCTGTTCGGAAAATAGTTGTAGATGAACTTGAACTATTATATGCCATAGGATCTTCCTCAAGCAGTTAAGCTTCTACAGAGAGGACCAAGGTTTGATACTATTTTTTAGACAACTCAGATAAGCAGTGAACAACTGAGAGGGGGGGTGAATCAGTTGTTAACAAATTATATAACTTAAAGCATTAAAATATTAATTGTTGGCATTTTACATATAGATTGCATTAATGATATGTTGTCATTGATGTCAATTGAACTGATATAATGATATTCATAATATTTCTAATTTTATTGTTGTTATTGTTTTTGTCTTGTAAACCAGTATGAAGAGAGTAAGAAGAGATTTGTAAAAAGTTGTAACCAATATGTGAATTTTGTGAGTAAAACTGGTGAACCGGTATGAAGGGTTAAATATGTCTATGTAATGTAATTGGTAAACCCTAACCGATCATGTTTGTTGGTTTATTACCCATTGAACAAAAATGATGGAGATACATGTGATCATTGTATAAGGATAACTTCAAATTGACTTAGCATGTTTGTTTGATTTCTTGGAAAGGAGCAAAGTGGATTTCATCTAATGCACAACGCGTGATGAGTTACAAAGTCCAATAGAGTGGTGATCATGGAGGAGTTTAAATTGTCTTGAAGAATGTGAAGAGATTGTTATGATTTCTAACTGTCAAGATTGTATTGACTTGTTTTTAATCTCGATGATGAGAATTAGGTTTTTTCGTATATTACCAACCTAATTGTTTGTGTATTTAAGATCGATGAAGTTGTTTGTAAAAGTGTTGGCAAAGTTGACAAGTTTGGTAGAAACTTGTGAGTGTGCAGTTTCTTAACCGGTGGATGGATCTATACTTTGAGTAAAGACAGATTGAATCTTAAGAAGGATCTGATCAAGCAAGTGTAGTGCTATTCAGACAGATCAATAGAAACTGCTGTTTTCTAACAATTACAACATAAGTAAAATCCCCTAATCAGGTAAGCTCTAACAAGCTTGGTTACTCATTAAATCCTCTAACAAGGTGGTCCATTAGCTTGGATTCTTAAATCCTGTAGCGAGGTTACTCCTAACATGGTATTGTGCTTTTTATCAAGGCATACTTGTAAATCCCTTAATCGGGTGATTCCTAAACAAGAATTAGTTCTTAATAGGACTTATTGTAAAGCTCTAATAGGATTTGGCTCCTAACAGGGAAAACTTTAGAAGAGTTCAGATAGCTATCTTTGTGAGTCCCATCTCACTGTGATTTTTACCTATTTGGATTTTCTATGTATAAATATTTGTGTCAAGTGGTGAATGCTTTTGTGGATGTGATGTTACATGATTAGATTAATTTATGATGAAGCATTGAAGGTTATGATTAAGCATTTTTGATTTACATAAAGGTTGAAGTTGTTTTACTGTTAAGTTGATATAATAGTCAACCGGTGAATCTTGAGTATTCTTATGACAATTGATTTTGATTAAGAAAAGTTTACTTTGTGAAATTGAATTTGAGTTTGGGAACTCTGTATCAGTTTTTTCAATATACTAATTCACCCCCCCCCCCCCCCAGTATTCTACCAGATACTTATTCTTTCATCATACCATCAATTGGTATTAGAGCATCTCAGGTCCTCTTTATCTAAAGCCTAACAGCTTGAGGAGAAGATCTTGTAGATCATGATGAAGAAAGAAGGTCCGAAGTTCAACAAAGATAACTATAGAATATGGAGTGACAAAATGAAGATTTACATCAAAAGTCTTGGTAGCCAGTATTGGGAGCATGTAGAAACTAAGTATAACACACCTACTAGAAACCTAACAGATGATCAGAAAAAGGAACAACAAGAAAATCACCAAGCATTAGAAGCTATTATCAGTTCCCTATCTGATGTTGAATATGTAGATGTTCATGGTCTTGAAATTGCATATGAAGTATGGAAGAAACTAGAATATATCTATAGTGGTGATGAGCATGTCAAGATTGCTAAAGAAGAGAGTCTAAGAGGAAATTTCGATGATATGAGAATGTCTGAAGTGGAGAATATCCAGCAGTATGGTAAAAGGATAAAAGAGATAGTAGGAGAGATTAAGAGTGCAAGAGGAAAAGTGGAAGATGCCATAGTAATTAGTAAGGTACTGAGAACCCTATTACCGGTCTATGCTATCCAAGTTGCAGCTATTCAGGAGTTGAAGTCCATTGACAAATCTATGGTATCTCTTGATTCTATTATTGGCAAACTTACTACTTTTGAACTTAATAGCTATGATGGTAGTGTATAGAGATCAGAATTTGCATTTAGAGCCTCTATTTCTAACCTATATGTGAGAAGAAGTAAAGATGCTAGCCATAGCTATGAATCTAGATCCAACAATGATGCTTCTAATGAAGACAGCTTAGTGGAACTTGAAACATTGTTGGAAAAATGACTTCTGAGAGGCACCAGTAAATATAAAGGTAAGTTACCTTTAAAATGTTTTGCATGCAATAAAATCGGTCATATAGTAGCTAGTTGAACCAATGGTAAAAATGAGTACAAAAGAGACAAATTTAAGAAGTATAAGGGTAAAGCCAAGAGAGATTTTCTTGTAGCTATCGATAGTGGTATTACTGGTGATGAATCTGATGGTGGTACTAGTGAAGATATTGTTTTTGTAGCTATTAAGGAAGAATTATCAGATCAGAAGGCACTAGTATCCAGGATGGATAACTCTGATGATTTGATCATTGATAGTGGTTGTTCACATCACATGATTGGTGACTGGAGAAAATTTATTTCCCTCAAAGAATTTGATGGAGGTGTTGTCAGATTTGGAAATGACTCACCCTATATGGTGAAAGACAGAGGAGTTATTTCTCTTAATGGGAAAAGTAGTGTTGATGATGTCTATTGGGTTGAAGGCCTAAAGCACAATCTTCTGAGTGTGGCACAATTTAATGACAAAGGATACCCACTGGAATTCAGAAATGGTATGTGGAAAATCTTTGACAATAGAGGTGAATTGATTGCAACCTGTAAATAAACCAGATGTAATCTATTTCATCTCAATCCTAAAGTTATTAACTACTTGATTGCAAAGATGGATGATAGCTGGCTTTGACATAGGAGATTTTGTCATATTAATTTTGACAATATTATTAAAGTAAGCAAGTCTAGACTGTAAGAGGTTTGCCTCAGCTAGACAAACTAGTTAATGTTCTCTGTAAAGAATGTCAATTAGGGAAGATGACTTCCTCAACTTTCAAGAGCAAGTGCTTCTCAGTTGAACACTTGTTAGATTTGGTTCATACTGATCTATGTGGACCAATAAGAACATGAAGCATTCAAGCTGATAGATACTTTATGATCTTCACTGATGACTATTCAAGGATGATGTGGGTCACATTCTTGACGGAGAAAAATGAAGTTTTTGGTAAATTCAAGGCATTCAAAGCTTTATTTGAGAAAGAGAGTGGCAAGAAGATCAAGGCGGTGAATTTACTTTTGAGGAATTCACTAAGTATTGTAATGATAATGGAATCAAGTGGCAACTTTCTACACCTAGGACACCTCAACATAACGGTATAGTAGAAAGAAACAACATGACAGTATTTGAAGCAACCAGGACAATGTTGATATAAGGAGATGTGGTGAGAACATTTTGGAGAGAAGCTGTAAGTACAACAGTCTACACAATGAATCAAGTTCTAATGAAAAAAGGTAAGGATAAAACCCCTTATGAATATTGGTATGAGAGATCACTTGATGTTAGCTATTTTAAAATATTTGGAAGCAAATTTTTTATTAGAAGAGGTGATTATATAAGCAATTTTGAAGCTAAGAGTGATGAAGCCATATTTCTTGGTTATTCCACCAAGAGTAAGCCCTATAAATGCTTCAACAATCAGAAACAAAGAATTGTTGAGAGTGTTCATGTTCGTGTAGATGAATGTCCTGAAGTTGCTTAAGGAACAAGTTCAGACAAGAAGGATGAAGATCCTTGCATTTTGCTTTTGTAACTTGAAATTGTTAAGACAAAAACTAGTAAAGCAAATCTTGATGTACTTGTTCATCTGAAATGAATAAATTTAGAAGAAGATAACAATGATGAAGTTGAACTTGAAGAGAATGATCATGTTTTACCTAGGTATGTGAGACTGAATCACAACCCTGAACAGATAATTGCAGATAAGGATGCTGGAGTACAAACTAGAAGGAGATTAAAAGAGAAGTCTTGCATGATATCCACTATTGAACCTAGAAGTGCCAACGAGGCATTTGGTGATGATCATTGGGTGAAAGATATGGAGGAGGAGTTAGATAAAATTGAGAAGAACAACACTTGGACCCTGGTAGCCCAACCGGTAAACAAGAATGTTATAGGTATTAAATGGGTATTTAGAAACAAGTTAAATGAAGATGGTGTGGTAGTTTGGAATAAGGCAAGATTAGTCTGCAAAGGATATGCACAAGAAGAAGGAGAGGATTATGCAGAAACTTTTGCACTAGTAGAAAGATTGGAAGGTGTTAGAACATTACTTGCATTTGCAGCACATAAAAAGTTTAAGGTATACCAGATGGATGTTAAGTCTGCATTTTTGAATGGGATATTGGAAGAAGAATTTTATATAGAGCATCCTCATGGTTATGCATTGAAATATAAGGAAGACATGGTATGCAAATTGCATAAAGCTTTATATGGATTAAATCAAGCACCTCGAGCATGGTATGAACGAATTCATACTCATCTAATGAAGATAGGCTTTGCTAGAACCAGTGATGATAGAAACTTTTATCTCAAGTCTAAAGGAGATGATATACTGGTAAGTGAAGTTTTTGTTGGTGACATTGTATTTGGAGGTAATGATGACATGAGTAATTGTTTTGCAGATGAAATGAAGAATGAGTTTAAGATGTCATTAGTATGGGAAATAAAATTTTTCATAGGCTTATAGATACAATAGATGAAGAATGACATTTTCATTACTCAATCCAAATATGTGAAAGAAGTTTTGAAAACTTTTGGTATGAGTGACTGTAAACCAGTTGGAACCCAAATAAAAATAGGTTGTAAATTGTCCAAGGATGATGCATCTAATTTTGTAGATGAAACGAAATACAGATCAATGATTGAAAAATTACACTATGTTGTTCATAGTCTACCAGATATTGCCCATGCAGTTGGTATTGTTGCTAGATTTCAGAAAATTCCAAAGGAAGCAGATCTGATGGAAACTAAAAGAATTTTCAGATATTTGAAAGGTACTATTGACTATGGGGTATCCATATGGTGGAGATTTTGATTTGAAATTATATATAGATGTTGATTGGGCTGGAAATATTGATGACCTGAAAAGTACTACCGGTGGAGCTTTCTTTCTTGGAGGAAGGTTAGTTTCTTGGAGTAGCAAAAAGAAGAGTTGTACTTCACAATCTACTACTGAAGATGAGTATGTGTAAGCATATATGAATTACACACAATCTATGTGGATGAGACACATTTTGGAAGGGTTTAAGATGAAAATATCAGATCCTATAAAGATTCTATGTGATAAAACAAGTGCAATAAACATTTCAAAAAATCATGTTTTGTATGCAAGGACTAAGCATATTGAATTAAAGTTATCACTTCTTGAGAGAAAAAGTTCAATGTAAAGATGTTGTCTTGGAGCATGTTTCTACTAAGGAACATCTTGTAGATATCTTTACCAAACATCTGCCTAAGACCATTTTCGAGTATCTTAGAAGTCAATTGGGGGTTGTCCCTCTTCATGAAGTTAGTTGATCATGATGCTGATTGCATCAATCCTTGAATTTCTTGTAGAATCTTACATGGATTGTTGAAGGAGTGGATGTATTCCACAAGGGGAGCATCAAGTTTCTGTATGATGCTGATGCACAGTGAGATCATAATTACATGTTTTTACTTTCACTTTGGCATTGTTGTCAAAGAGGAAGAAGTATTATGTGATTGAAAGGGAGAAGAACCAATGAGAGATAGAGAAAGATGAATACTTGGTAATGTAAACTAGGATTCCTATTCACCAATCATAGTGGCAATCGAGGCATTGAATTTATATTGCCATCAATGCCAAAGGGGGAGATTGTTGGCATTTTGCATATAGATTGCATTAATGATATTTTGTCATTGATGTCAATTGAACTGATATAATGATATTCATAATATTGCTGATGTTATTGTTGGTATTCTTTTTGTCTTGTAAATCGATATGAAGAGAGTAAGAAGAGATTTGTAAAAAGTTGTAACCGGTATGTAAAGTTTGTGATTAAAACTGGTGAACCGGTATGAAGGGTTAAACATGTCTATGTAATGTAACCGGTAAACCCTAACTTATTGATAAACCTTGACCGATCATGTTTGTTGGTTTATTAACTGTTGAGTGGAAATGATGGAGACACATGTGATCATTGTATAAGGATAAGTTCAAATTGATTTAGCGCATTTGTTTGATTTCTTGGAAAGGAGAAAAGTGGATTTCATCTAATGCACAATGCGTGATGAGTTACAAAGTCCAATGGAGCGATGATTATGGAGCGGTTGAAATTGTCTTGAAGAATGTGAAGAGATTGTTATGATTTCTAACGGTCAAGATTGTACCGACTTGTTTGTAATCTTGATGATGAGAATTAGGTTTTTTCTTATGTTACCGACCTAATTGTTTGTGTATTTAAGGTCAATGAAGTTGTTTGTAAAAGTGTTGGCAAAGTTGACAAGTTTGGTAGAAAATTGTGAGTGTGCAGTTGCCTAACCAGTGGATGGATCTGTACTTTGAGTAAAGATAGATTGAAGCTTAAGAAGGATTTGATCAAACAAGTGTAGTTCTATTCAAACAGATCAACAAAAACTACTGTTTTCTAAGAATTACAATAGAAGTAAAATCTCGTAACTAGGTAAGCTCTAACAAGCTTGGTTACTCATTAAATCCTCTAACAAGGTGGTCCATTATCTTGGATTCTTAAATCCTCCAGCGAGGTTACTCCTAACAGGGTATTATGCTTTTTATCAAGGCATACTTATAAATACCTTAACTAGGTGATTCCTAAACATGAATTAGTTCTTAACAAGACTTATTGTAAATCTCTAACTGGCTTTGGCTCTTAATAGGGTGAACATAAGAAGAGTTTAGATAGCTATCTTTACGAGTCCCATCTCACCGTGGTTTTTACCTATTTGGGTTTTCCACGTATAAATATTTGTGTCAAGTGGTGAATGCTTTTGTGGATGTGATGTTATATTATTAGATTAATTTATGATGAAGCATTGAAGGTTATGATTAAGCATTATTGATTTACATAAAGGTTGAAGTTGTTTGGCTGTTAAGTTGATATAGCAGTCAATTGGTGAATGTTGAGTATTCTTATGACAATTGATTTTGATTAAGAAAAGTTTACTTTGTGAGATTGAATTTGAGTTTGGGAACTCTGTATCAGTTTTTTCAATATACTGATTCACCCTCCCCTCTCAGTATTCTACTGGATACTTATTCTTTCACCATACCATCAAATATTATTACTGAAATACATAAACCAAAAACCAAAATAGCAAATATAACAGTTAATAACAAATATAATCCATAGAACATTTACCAACCATGCACAAAAGATAACACCAAGATTTGTACGTGGAAAACCCTGTAAAGGGAAAAACCATGGTGGGAAGCCTACCCACAGTCAGATAATACTTCTATAGTAAATATGTAATTACATAAAGAGGGGCCTGCACATGCAAGAAGACAAAAAATCTAGATCACACTGCTCATCACAAAAGGAGCCTTACTCAATATAAAATAGATCTAGACTACAATCTGGAAAGAGGAGTGAACTACAAGAATACCATCTCCTATGCTTGAATATAGTTCTTGTTAAGCTCAATACAAAAGGTCTTAAACATCTTACACAAACCCAATTATATCACCTATGATTGACCAAAACCTATGCACATGATTACAACCTTATTCACACACAAATAAACCTATATCCCAAAATGCCATATGCCCTTGATCTACAAAGAGATCTTACATCATATTTATACCAACCCGAGACCTAAACAATTAGGTCGGCCACATAAAAGATAATACAAGAAATTCATAACATAAACCTATAATCCAATGATCAACCAAGTTGTCCTAAGACCTAAACAACATAATCCAATCAATAGGTCCAACCATAAATGCATCAAGATCATCCTGTTGGTGTAAATAATTATTCATCTTGGATATTATTACACTTACTTAAGTTTACTTAGGAAATGCATTTCATAGTAGTTTGGGTATGAGACACTTGGGTGTTTGTGCCATATTGGGATAGTGTGTGTAGGAGAATTTCCACCTTTTATGGTGTGATCTTATTGTTACACTCCACATTCAGTGGGTGATCCACCTCATGTGGAATATTATATTGTTTCTCCTACCTACCCACACCTATTTCCTACCTACCCTTGTTTCTTATTGAGCCACATGTCATGTTTGTGTGCTCACATATCCCTAGCCTTGCCTATATAAGCAGGCCTATATTCATTGTATTGGTGAATCCAGTTGATCATTTTGCATATTGATGAGAATACAGTTTGTTCTTGTCATTCTATTGTCTCTCTTATTTGTGCTTTCCATTGCCTCTTGATCTTGGCAAAATCTCACATGGTATCAGAGCTGGTCCATGTCTCACATGGTATCAGAGCCATTAGAGTGCCATTGGTTTACCAATTGAGAGAATTTTGGGGTTTGCATTTTGGAGCTTTCTATTGTAGGTTATTATTGGAGCTTGTTGGGTCAGATCTGAGGTCACCATTGGATTGAGGAGGTTTGAGAAAGTAAGAATCGCCTTTTATTTCATCCAAATCCGACATCCGAGGCCAAATCTAGAGCCGTTTGAAGGTGGAGAGTGGTGACTTGTCCCGACAGCTATCTGCAATTTTGGATCATTTTTGGTCAAATCCGTCATCGCCATTGCGCTTAGAAGGCCCAAAAACCCCAAGATCAACTGTCAATTCGTCGAAATCGGCCTTCGTCACCCCGAGTTGAAAAAATCTCCCCTCTTAGCCCGCTGTACGGACTTGCAGGTACAGGTCTGAAAATATTTTTTTTATTTTTTCTGTTTTTTAATTATTTTTGGAAAATAAAAAAAATAAAAAATAACAAAAAATCAAAATTTTGTTTTAAAAAAAGGGGGCTTTTTTTGTTTTCATTTAATTAAAAAAAAAAATCTGAAAAAAATTTGGGGGGGGGTTTTTTTTTTGGCCCGCAGGCCACCTGCGGCCCTGCAGGCATTGCGGGTAACCGCAGGGTACCTGCGGCCCCGCATTGTACCTGCAGGTGACCACAGGCACTGCGGCCCCACAGTGTACCTGCGGTGGTCCCACAGTACCCTGCGGGCCCCTCCCCGTGTGGGGGGGGGTAATAATTTTGTTTTTTTGATTTTTGATTTTTTTTAATAAATTAAAAAAAGAAATTCTTTTTTTCTTATTTTTTTTAAATAAATTTTTTTAATGATTAAAAAAAAAAAACTTTTTGTATGAAGTTTTTTTTTGTCTTTAATAAATTGTTATTAAAGTTTTTTTTTCATTTCATTTTTTTGAAAAAAAAATGACACTCGCCTTTTTTGCTTTTTTTTCTTTATTTTTTTAATGAAGTTTTTTTTGCATGGGCATAATAATTGTTTTTATTTAGATTTTTAAAATCTTTTAAAAACACAAACATCATTTAATAAGTCAAATTGGGAACACTTTTTTTCTTGTCACTTCACACCTGTCTTGCAGTGCTTCCAACTGACAGTCAAGGGGGGGGGGGTTGATTTGCTCCTTTATATCTCTTGGCCACATCCCAATCAGAGGCATATTTTTCTACAATATTCTACATGGCTTCTTGGTGGCATCATCTTCATGTTTCCAGATTTGCACTATCATGTTGTATGCTCTTGCATGAGCAATGTTGTACTCGCACTATCATAAAGTGCCACACCTCTTTGTATCTTGTCATTGTTGACATATTTGATGTAATCCTCTTGTACACGTAGATTAGGAATATCTTGTGAGACTTGGTGCATGGCTCCAGTTGAGACTTAGATTGTACAAATTTGTGCATGGCTCCCGTGAGACTTGGATTGTACTGGTATTTCTGCTATTTCTGAGTATCCAGATGATGCTCACAGCAGGTTGTCTCCATGCCCGATCTTCTTTTTGTTGCAGCGAGTGATTCATCGTCATCGACTTGGTACCTGGTTTTGTCACACTTTGACATTATTGGTGCAACATTGGCTCTCTTTCTTCCTTATGGGGAGGTATTTTGGTCATCATCATTGGACCATCTTTGCAGGAGATTCGAAATTGAGGGGGGGCTTCATGGTCTCTTCCTCTCTCTTATGGGGGGACATAGTTTTGTTCTTCTCATTAATCATTGAGAGCATTGTGTGCTTTCATCATCTCTCTTTTGGGGGAGGGTTTTTTCCCATTGGGTTTTTCTCTCTTTCCCCGCTTTATGGGAGATTGCATTTGCATTTGTACATGGGTACCTAACATGGCCTAGTAGCCAGGACCCATCTTGCATTGCTTAGTTGCATTGTAGACTTAAGTGCATTCCCCTAAGTTGCACTTAAGGGGGGGTGTTGTGTAAATAATTATTCATCTTGGATATTATTACACTTACTTAAGTTTACTTAGGAAATGCATTTCATAGTAGTTTGGGTATGAGACACTTGGGTGTTTGTGCCATATTGGGATAGTGTGTGTAGGAGAATTTCCACCTTTTATGGTGTGATCTTATTGTTACACTCCACATTTAGTGGGTGATCCACCTCATGTGGAATATTATATTGTTTCTCCTACCTACCCTTGTTTCTTATTGAGCCACATGTCATGTTTGTGTGCTCACATATCCCTAGCCTTGCCTATATAAGCAGGCCTATATTCATTGTATTGGTGAATCCAGTTGATCATTTTGCATATTGATGAGAATACAATTTGTTCTTGTCATTCTATTGTCTCTCTTATTTGTGCTTTCCATTGCCTCTTGATCTTGGCAAAATCTCACACATCCACCAACACGTTACATAAACTGGTCCATAACCTAGCCGAATAAGATAGCATTAGGTCTTGACCCAAATCTAACATCACTGATCATTAAGAACATGAACAAGATAACCAACAACATCCCGAAAGCCATCTAGAAGTCGCACCAACACCACTTATCATGTGCATTAAAAGATCTTCAATAAAGCTCTGTCGGTAGAACCCTTACCGACGACCAAAAGGCTTACTAGAACAAATAATAGCTCTTGAGTCATCAAATCCCAAACCAACATTTGAATAGTATGAATGACATATCAAAACCAATTCCATAAACCAAAGCATACCAGAGCATATAGAATCAATATCATAATCCAACCGCTCTATCGGAACCTATTGAAAACTGGTAAACAACCAAAACACTCAGTGTTTCCATCAATGACAAAACATCAATGCAAAAAATAATCAATTCCTCTAATTGTCAACACTAACAACTTCTCTCCAAAAGGTTTGTGAAACATTTCCTTCAATCAACACAGTCTTAGAAGCATCCAAAATAGTTTTATTCTTCCTTTCAACAACTCCATTCTACTGAGGGGTTCTAGAAGTAGAAAATTGTCTTCTAATTACATTCCTCTCATAAAATGAATCAAACTCATCGGATGTGAATTCTCCTCATTTGTCAGATCTTAGATACTTCAGCTTCAACCTTGTCTTAGTCTTCACCTTAGATTTGAATATCTTGAATTTTTCTAATGGTTTTGATTTCTCCCTTAGAAAAGTAACCCACATCATTCTAGAATAGTCATCAATCAAGAACATGAAATATATATCACCCTACATGATTCTCACTCTTGTAGGACCACACAAATCAGTATGCACAAGATCCAATAAACCATTATATGTATACACCTTACTTTTGAATGAAATTCATGTTTACTTTCCCAACTGACATTCTTCACATACTAGCTTAGAAGGCTTAACAATATTAGGTAAATCTCTAATAGCTTGAGTAGAACTTATCCTTATTATGCAATTAAAATTAACATGATACCTACTTATATGTCAAAACCACCTTTCATCTATCTGAGCAATCAAACAACTTTTCTAACTAGCATTCAAGTGAAAGATATTATCTTTAGTCTTAGTTCCTAATGCAACCTCTATATCAGAGGCATTTAGAATCTTGCATTTACCATTCTTGAATTGCAAATCATATCCCTTGTCAACCATCTATCCAACACTAAAAAGATAATGCTTTAATCCTTAAACATATAGGACATCATCAATATTATCCTTACCATCAAAAGAAATAGAACCTCTACCACGAATTACACAAGCTTTATCATCTCCAAATCTCACTATACCACCATCATACCTTTCCATATTCATAAATTTTCTTTTATCACCTGTCATATGATGTGAACAACCATTGTCAATTACCCATTCATCTTTCTCTGCAATCTTAGCAGCCAAAGCTTTCTCCGAAACAATGCATCCTGTATAATTCACTAGTACCAGATCATCTTCCTTGATAGCAATTAATACAAATTCATCTTTTGAATTCCCATTCTTAGACTCTTCATCTATCACACCTTCATCAACATCATAATAGCATCTCTTCTGATATCTATACTTCCGACTAGGCTTATAGGGCTTATCATACTTATCATGCTGCTCATATCTATCATGCTTATCAGATCTATCATGTTTATCATACCTTGACATTATTTTGGGAAACCTAGAAGCAAAATTTCCTATCTTATTACAAAAGAAACATTTCAATGGTAACTTTCCATCATACTTATTAGCTCCCTTAGGAAATATTTGAGCAATAATTGCTTCAGGATCATCCAATTCTCTTTCTTGTTCTTCCACATCTTTCATTTCTGTTTCATATCTAGAAACCATAGATGAACATTCTCTTAGATCGTACTTTTGCTTCCTGAATACAGTAGATTTAAATGTAGTCTCATATTTTTCCATGTGATTCTCAAAATTCACACAACTCAAATGCAACAAATTTAACAACCAACACGTCTCTTGTCATAGTAGTCGCAGTCTGGATCTCATCAATAGCAAAAACTTTAGATTTGTAAGTTGGAGGCAAAGATCTCAACACTTTAGCAACAATCTCATCTTCTTCAAGAGTTCCACCGACACATCTTATGTTTATAACAAGTTCATTCACCTTATCCATAAAAGATGATATGTTCTCACCTTCTCCCATATTCAACATTTCATACTTTCCTTTGAAACTTTGCAATTTAGCAACTTTAACATGTTTATCTCCTTCATATAAGGTCTCTAGCTTTTCCTAGATCTCATGTTCAGTCTGTAAACCCATCACATTAGTCATCCATGAATTGGTCAATGGACTCATCAATTCTTCCTTAGCTCTTATGCTATGCTCAACATCCTTGATCTCAGTTGTAGTAACCAGACCATTTTGAGAAACATTGTAGGTATTCTATGTAATATTCTAATAATCATCTGCAAGGCACTTCAAATGAAATTCTATTTGGTCCTTCCATACAATGTAATTATTTCCATCAAATCTCATACTCTCTTTCTTAAAAAATCCTTAAGCGATCAAGCTTCTTCTAGAGGATCCAACTCTGATACCAATTGTTGGCAACAACAATGAAGGAAAACTGAGAGTGGGGGTGAATCAATTTTTATCGGATTAAACAATTTAAGCATAATATCAGATCTAATTAGCAGAAATAAGAACAAAAAGGAACACAATAACAACAACACACATAACACCAGGATTTTGATGTGGAAAACCCGGTTAAGGAAAAAACTACAGTGGGGACCTACCCACAATAAGATGACACTCTACAGTGGTATGTGTAAATACTACAATGGGGAATGCACATGCATTCAGGCACATGGCCTAGAGTTCACTGCTCAAAATATAATGGCCCAGAAGGCTACAACCCTCAGGGAAGGTTCACTACCTTACAATAAAATTTAGAATACAATCCAATTAAGATTAACTAGAAGAATAACATCTCCAAATGCCTAATGACAGTTATGATTAAGCACCTTTTTCTGCTCCAAAACACACTTTGATCAACACTTCACACCGAAAGATTGATTTTCTTATTTGCACATACACCAATCTCTAATAATTCAAACACAATCACCACAAAAATTACATGAATATAACACCTATTTATACAAATCATCAGCCTTGACTACAAGGTCGACTCAACCCTCAAGACCTAATTACAAAATTACATCACATGATAATGATACATAAATAAACCACCAAACCAATAAAATGTCATAGATTACATAGCATGGACCCAAATAAAATCCTTGTGCACACAACTCCACTAGAAATCTCGCCAAGATCAATTGAAACACACTACACCACTAGAAATGTTGCATAACATGAAGAATATCACCAGACCCATAAGATATTCAATAATGCACACAAAGGTCAATGCAAAGCACCAAAACAAATAGGAAATTCTTAGGAAACACCAACAAAATATTAATACCATCCGCAATAGATACATCAACACCACTTAATAAAATCTTCATCAATTGACACTATTTAATGTAGGGGAGGAGAAAGCTGTTGGACAATCCACTTTGGTATCAGAGTTAGTTTGAATAGGCTTGAGCAATTTTCAACTTTTTATCCTAAGATCTTGTCAATGTTATCCTAAGTTCCCACTTGAGTCAATTTTATCAAGTGAGTATCCATGATTTTGGATCTGCTCTTTATTCATCCATGTGGCATCAATGGTGGGGAGTCCTTTCCACTTTACCAGGTACTGCAAATATGTCTTCTTCCTAGTTTGTTTCAGAATCTTAGAATCCAAGATCTTTTCCAATTCAACCGACTTTATTTGAGGAAGGTTGGTGACATAGTCTTCTTGGTCATGAAATATCTGATCATTAGAAGTACCTACACCTTCAGAAGGGCCTACAACAATGTCAATACCTACATTAGCTTTATTAGAGGTTAGATCACAAATATGGAAAATAGGAGAAATTTGCAAAGTAGGAGGAAGAGAAATCTCATAGGCGTTGTCACCCATTTTGTTCAAATGGTGCATGGCCCCACTTTCTTCATATGCAAATTGGAATATCTTGCCTTAGGAAATATTTCCTTCTTGACATATGCCCAAACTTTGTCTCCAATTTTGAAATGTACTTCCTTTTTCTTTTTATTAGCTTGGGCTTTGTACTTTTGAGTAGTATTTTGAAGGGTTTGTTTCACCTCTTCCTGCACTTTTGCTATCAAATTTTCAAGTTCCTCTCCTTGTGCACTAATTTTGAAATCATATGGTAGGTCTACCAAGTATAAGGGACCTTGAGGATGCATGCCAAACACTATTTGAAAATGAGTCTTCCCTGTTCACTGGTTTAGAGAGTCACTGAATGCAAACTCTGCTTGAGGGAGTACCATCTCCCAATTTTGATTGTATTGGCTTGTTAAGAATCTAAGTACATTACATAATGACTTATTCACCACTTTTGATTAGCCATTAGTTTGTGGGTGATATGCAAAACTATAGGTCAGATTTGTGCCCAATTTCTTGAACAAAGTTCTCCAAAAATGGCCTTGAAACTTCACATCTTATTTGAGACAATTGTTTTTGGTAACCCATGAATTCTGACCACTTCTTTGAAGAAGAGATGGGAAATATATTGAAGCATCATTTGTGCTTTTACAAGGTACAAAATGTACCATCTTGCTGAACCTATCCACAATGACAAAAACACTATCATACCCTTTCTTACTCCTAGGCAATCCCATAAAAAAATCCATTGAGATTGATTCCCAAGGCCTAGAAGGTATTGGTAAGGGCTGATACAATCCTTGATTGGTTGACACACCTTTTTCTTGCTGACATATTGTACAAGTTTGAACTAACTTTTTGACATCATCTACCATTTTAGGCAAAAAACAACTCCTTTTGACTAGACCTAGAGTTTTATCAATACCAAAATGACCACTCATGCCAACATAATTTTTTTCCTTGATAATATTAGACCTCATTGAGAATTTAGGAATACAAATTTGAGATCCTTTAAACAATAAACCATCTTGAATAAGGAAATCTGAAAAATCAGTGTGATATTTACCCACAAGTTTAGAGAAAACCTCAAAAGCTTCACCAAAATTTGAATCACCTGCATAGAGAGTCTTCAAGGCATCAATACCAATGATTTGAAGTTGGATTTCTTGAACCAAACCCACTCTTCTAATTAATGCATCAGCCAATTTTTTGGCTTGACCATTCTTGTGCTTGATAGTGAAAGTATAGGCTTGAAGTTGCTCCATCCATTTGATGTGTTTAACGCTTAGTTTCTCTTGTGAGTTCAGGTAGCTAAGAGCATGATTGTCTATGAAAACCACAAACTCCTCTAGTAGAAGGTAGTGTCTCCATGTTTTCAATGCTTGAACCATTGCATAGAGTTCAAGGTCATAAGTAGAATACTTCTTCTTGGCCTCATTGATATTTTCTGAAAAGAAAGCAATAGGTCTGTTTTCTTGGCTTAGGACAACCCCTATAGCCAAGTTGCTAGCATCTATTTCAACTGTAAACACTTTGCCAAAATCAGGCAAGGTTAGAATAGAATATTTTTCCACCCTAATCTTCAAATATTGAATAGCCTCATTGGCTACATTAGTCCATAAAAACTTTGTTTTTCTACCACCTTTAATTGTATCCAACAATGGAGCACAAATATGACTGAAATTTTTAATAAATTTCTTATAAAAGGTGGCTAATCCATGAAGACTTATCACATCACCTGGATTCTTTGGATGAGGCCATCTTACAATGGCTTCTACCTTGCTTGGATCAAACTTTAGTGTGCCTTCAAAGATGAAAAAGCCCAAAAATGTGAGCTCCTTCTACATGAAGATACAATTCTCTAGATTGATGATTAGTTTGTGCTCATGAAGATTCCTTATAACCTGCTCCAAATGGTTAATATGCTCTTCTAACGTGCTGCTAAAAATTAGAATATCATCAAGATATATAACCAGAAACTTACCATTGAAATATTTGAATATTTCTTTCATCAAGCTCATGAATGTGCTTGGAGGATTTCTCAAATCAAAAGGCATGACAAGCCATTCATACAAACTATCAGTTGTCTTGAATGCAGTCTTCCATTCATCTCCCAGTTTGATCCTTATTTGGTGATAACCAGATTTGAGATCAATTTAAGAGAAGTAACAAGTATTTCCAAGCTGATCCATTAGGTCCTCCATCCTTGGAATTCAGAACCTATATCTTATAGTGATCTTGTTTAAAGTCCCGCTATCAGTGTACAACCTCCATTTCCCATCTTTCTTGGGTGCTAATATTTCTGGAATGACACAAGGGATAAGACTCTTTTGAATGAGTCCCTTGTTCAACATCTCATGAACTTGTCTTGAGATCCGAGCATTCTGATTGGGTGTCATCTTGTATGGTGCCTTGTTGGGTAATGATGCACTAGGAATCAAATCAATTTGATGGCAAACATCTCTCAAGGGTGGGAGGGTAGGGGGTAACTCACTTGTGTTGACTTCCTTATACTTGTCAAGAAAACCTTTCACAACATCAGGAATAGGTTCTATAAGATTAGATTCATCTTTCTCCTTGGGTTTCACAACCAAAACAAAAATCTCTTCTTGAGACTCTTTCAATGTTTTTACCATCTCTTTCTCACCAATTACTATGAATGTGTGCTCTTTCTCTGCCTTTAGTGTCAGGTAATGGTTTCATGATATAGGTGACTCCATCTTTTACAATGGTGTAGGTATTCTTCCTACATTTATAGGTGGCATCCATGTCATATTGCCATGGCCTCCCTAGTAGAAGATGGCAAGCATCCATCTCTACAATATCACATAAAAATTTGTCCTTAAAATAACCTAAAGAGAACTCAACCATGGTTTGATTAGTCACAAGGGCTTGCTGCCCCTTAGTAAGTCAATAAATATGATAAGGAAAAATGATGAGCAGATTTAGTTAGTCTAAGTTTATCTACCATTTCTCTAGAAACCAAATTTCTAGTTGAACTGGAATCTATGAGTAGGTTACACACTTTACTATGGCACCTTATCCTTGTCCTGAAGAGATTATTCCTTTGGGGGAGTTCTTGGTTGTGGGGAACTTGTAGGAAGGCCTGCCTCATCATTAGGACCATACCTTCTTCAACATCAAGTTCATGTTTCTCCTCTTGGACCACTTGAGTTCTTCTTTCACCTTGGTTGTTGTTGTTGTTTCCTCTTTCAAGGCACCTTCCAACATGGTGTCCTAACTGATTACAATTGAAGCATTTGAGGGTTTCATTTGACCTCCCTCTTCCTCTACCAAAAGGTCTTCTCCCTCTAGAGTTTCCTCTACCACCATAGTCACGTTGTCCTTTGTTTCCTTGGGGCTGCTCCCAAGATTTGCTATCATTACTTGACTGCCCTTTACTCCAAAAATTGCTCTTTCCTTTGTAGTTCTTGTTGAAATTGCTTCCTTTACCCTTTTTGCCTTGGTGTTGCCTCCTATTCAACTTATCTTCCAGTTTAAGTGCTAATTGGTAGCGTTGTTGTACTGTGGTGGGGGTACACAAATTCAACTCATCTTGGATATTCATTTTTAAGCCATTCAAGTACCTGGCTAACCTTTCACTTTCCCTTTCCATGGTCTTGGAATTCAAACACAACTTTTGGAACTCCTCGATGTATGTGCTGATGTCCATGTCCTTTTGCTTGAGATTTTGCCTCCTTCTATGAAGTTGAACTTCATAATCTGCAGGGATATAGGCCTCATGTATGTTGGCCTTCATGGTTTTCTAAGAGGTGATCAAACTCTTGTCCTCTTTCACCGTTTCTCCTTGAAGAAAGTTCCACCATGTCAAAGCTCCACCTTTCATCATGGACTTCACTATCTTGACCCTCTGACTTTCAGGGATCTCTTCACAATCAAAGAAACAATCTAGGGCATCAACCCATTCAGTGACCACATTAGGGTCCATGTTGCCATTGAAGGTAGGAAAGTCAAGCTTACTATCATTGGTTATCCTTGCCACTGTCTCAAGGGAATTAACAAGGTACCTTTGGTCTGCAGGTACATTATCAGGGTCATCCTGCCACAAGGGTTCTTCCTCTTCTTCACCCCTCTCTCTAAGGTCTTCTCCTTGTCTCCTCTCATTAAGCTTTTCATTAAGACTATTTAATTCATTCATTAGGGATTGTACCCTCTTTTCCAATTCCATATTTTTCATGTGGGGTGGGATCCTTTCATTTTTATTATCTCCATTTGCATTATTCTCTGACATCTTTCACTCCTTAGGTTCCTGGCTAGACACCAAACTTGGCTTCAAGTTGCAAATTTGACAAAATAGTGAGCAGGGATCAAACCAAATGGTCAAGATGGGTGAAAATTCCCATACAAACATGCTCAAGGTGTGGTGACACAACAAACTGATCAATTCAACAAGGTTCCTTTGTAAAACCCCAAAATCCTTGTAGCCCTACTCAAGACGACTTATCAAAACAACTTTGCAAACTTGCAAATGACAAAAAAAAAAAATGGATATCCAAATACCCTTTATTGAGAAAGGTCTAAATCCAAAAGGAGGAGGTCTGGAAAGCAAAGGAGACTTGTTGTCCTTCACAGATGCAAGTAGGCTTACTTAGGGCTTAAATAGGTGGGTTTCTGAAGGAAGTGTATAAAATGTGACTGATTAGAAAGTTTTACAAATTGGAAAAGTTCTTTCCACACCCCAATTGACCAAATCCAGGATGTTGTGCATTGTTTCAACCCCTATTTTGTTTTATCGCTAATTTTGCATTTGAAAACTAGGTTGTCACATGAGGATGCCAACCTAAGAATCAAAGAAAAGGCCAAAGACCCCCACCAACCTGAAAATTTCTTCCAGAATCATTCAATAAATATAAAAACCTCTCATTCCACCAAGTTTTAGAATTTTTGTACGGTGGCCATGAGAGGAAATGGAAAAAATGGTCAAAACCCTAGGTTTAGGAGGGTTTCAAAACCATTTTTAGTAAAAATGCAATAACTTTTAAACCGAGGCACTTAGAGACCTCAAATTAAAATAAAAATAAAGGTAAGAGGCCCCTCAATCTGAATCAATAAGTTATAAGCCCCCAATAGTCCAAAAAAAATCCGTACAAGAGGAAAAATGTGACTATTTACAGGAAAACAAAGTTTCTTTATTGATTGCCAAATGAAAATTTTCATCAACTGCTTCATCACCCACCTAAAATGGATTATGAAGGCCTCCCCCATCATTTACAACCACTTTTTTAACTAATTATCCAATGGGGAAGGATATTTGCTTACAAATAAAAAGTTGTCAAATGTTGTCATGACAACGTTGATACTTTTTGACAATTTTTGCTCCAAAGCACTTAAAAGTGCCAACTAACTTTCTAAATCCTACTTATGGTCATGAAGGACCAATTTATTGCCAAAAACAAGAAAAAAACTCAGAACTCAATTTTTATGACACTTTGACCATAGTTGACCAAGTGGCTCATAAATTGCCAAACCTGGGACTAGGCCTCACAAAAGGATAAAAAAGAAGACTAATGACTCCTAGCATGAAATAAAAATTCCAAGAACCCTTAGGGGCCATAAAAGGGTAGGATAATCAATTTTTTAAATTTGTTTCTCCTGCACCATACTCCCCATGAGTTTTTGAACTCAAGTTCCCACTCGAGTCAAGTTTATCAAGTGAAGATCCATGATTTTGGATCTGCTCTTCAGTCATCCATGTGGCATCAATGGTGGGGAGTCCTTTCCACTTTACTAGGTACTGCAAATATGTCTTCTTCCTGGTTTGTTTTAGAATATTAGAATCCAAGATATTTTCCAATTCAACTGGCTTGCTTTGAGGAAGGTTGGTGACATAGTCTTCTTGGTCATGAAAGATCTGATCATTAGAAGTACCTGCACCTTCAGAAGGGCCTGCATCACCTTTATATGACACCAAATCACAAATATTAAAAATAAGAGAAATTTGCAAAGTAGGAGGAAGAGAAATCTCATAGGCGTTGTCACCCATTTTGTTCAAAATGGTGCATGGCCCCATTTTCTTCATATGCAACTTGGAATATCTGCCCTTAGGCAATATTTCCTTCCTAAGATATGCCCAGACTTTTTCTCTAATTCTGGAATGTACTTCCTTTTTCTTTTTATCAGCTTAGGCTTTGTACTTTTGAGTAGTATTTTGGAGGGTTTGTTTCACTTCTTCCTACACTCTTGCTATCAAATTTGTAAGTTCCTCTCCTTGTGCACTGATTTTGAAATCAGATGGTAGGTCTACTAAGTCTAAGGGACCTCAAGGATCCATGCCAAACACTATTTGAAAAAGGAGTCTTCCCTATCTACTGGTTTAGAGAGTCATTGAATGCAAACTCTGCTTGAGGGAGTACCACCTCCCAATTCTAATTGTATTGCTTCGTTAGGGATCTAAGTAGATTACCTAATGACCTATTTACCACTTCTGATTGGCCATCAGTTTGTGGGTGAGATGCAAAACTATAGGTCAGATTTGTGCCCAATTTCTTGAACAAAGTTCTCCAAAAATGGCCTTGAAACTTCACATATCTATTTGAGACAATTGTTTTTGTTAACCCATGAATTCTAACCACTTCTTTGAAGAAGAGATGGGCAATATGCGAAGCATCATTTGTGCTTTTACAAGGTACAAAATGTACCATCTTATTGAACCTGTCCACAATGACAAAACACTATCATACCCTTGCTTACTCCTAGGCAATCCCATTACAAAATCCTTTGATATTGATTCCCAAGGCCTATAAGGTATTGGTAAGGGCTGATACAATCCTTGATTGGTTGACACACCTTTTTCTTGCCAACATATTGTACAAGTTTGAACAAATTTTTTGACATCATTTGCCATTTTAGGCCAAACATAACTCCTTTTGACTAGATCTAGAGTCTTATCAATACCAAAATGACCACTCATGCCACCACAATGTTTTTCCTTGATAATATTAGACCTCATTGAGAATTTAGGAATACAAAGTTGAGATCCTTTAAAAAATAAACCATCTTGAATGAGGAAATTTGAAAAATCAGTGTGATATTTACCCACAAGTTTAGAGCAAACCTGAAAAGCTTCACCAAAATCTGAATCACCTGCATAGAGAGTCATCAAGGCATCAATACCAATGCTTTGAAGTTGGATTTCTTGAACCAAACCCACTCTTCTTCTTAATGCATCAACCACTTTGTCAGCCTGACCCTTTTTGTGCTTGATAGTGAAAGTATAGGCTTGAAGTTGCTCCATCCATTTTATGTGTTTAACACTTAGTTTCTCTTGTGAGTTCAGGTAGCTAAGAGCATGTTTGTCTGTGAAAACCACAAACTCCTTTGGTAGAAGGTAGTGTCTCCATTTTTTCAATGCTTGGACCATTGCATAGATTTCAAGGTCATAAGTAGAATACTTCTTGGCCTCATTCATCTTTTCTAAAAAGAAAGCAATAGGTTTGTTTTCCTGGCTAAGGACAAGCCCCTATAGCCAAGTTGCTAGCATCTGTTTCAATTGTAAACACTTTGCCAAAATCAGGCAAGGTTAGAATAGGTTATTGTGCCACCCTATTGTTCAAATATTGAAAATTCTCATTGGTTGCATTAGTCCATACAAGCTTAGTTTTTCTTCCACCTTTAATTGTATCCAACAATGCAACACAAATATGAATGCATTTTTAAATAAACTTCCTATAAAAGGTGGCTAATCCATGAAAAATTCTCGCATCACCTAGATTCTTTGGATGAGGCTAACTTACAATGGCTTCTACCTTGCTTGGATCCATCTTTAGTGTGCCTTGAGAGATGACAAAGCCCAAAAATATGAGCTAATTCTGCATGAAGATACACTTATCTAGATTGATGATTAGTTTGTGCTCATGAAGCTTCCTTATAACCTACTCCGAATGGCTAATATTTTCTTCTAAAGTGCTGCTAAAAATTAGAATATCATCAAGATAGATAACCAGAAACTTACCATTGAAATATTTGAAGATTTCATTCATCAACCTCATGAATGTTCTTAGAGCATTGCTCAAACTAAAAGGAATGACAATCCATTCATGCAAACCATTTTTTGTATTGAATGCAATCTTCCATTCCTCTCTCGATCTGATCTTGATTTGGTGATAACCAGATTTGAGAACAATTTTAGAGAAGTAGCAAGCATTGCCAAGTTGATCCATTAGGTCCTCCATCCTTGGAATTGGGAACCTATATCTTATAGTGATCTTTTTTATAGCCCTTCTATCAATGCATAACCTCCATTTCCAATCTTTCTTGGGTGCTAATATTGCTGGTACAACACAAGGGCTGAGACTCTTTTGCATGAGTCCCTTTTTCAACATCTCATGAACTTGTCTTGAGATCTCAACATTCTGATTGGGTTTCATCTTGTATGGTGCCTTGTTGGGCAATGATGCACCAAGAATCAAATCAATTTGATGGCAAACATCTCTCAAGGGTGGGAGGGTAGGGGGAAACTCACTTGTGTTGACTTCCTTATACTTGTCGAGCAAACCTTTCATAACATCAGGAATAGGTGCTATAGGATCAGATTCATCTTTGTCCTTAGGTTTCACAACCAAAACAAAACTCTCTTCTTGAGACTCTTTCAATGTTTTTACCATCTCTTTCTCACCAATTACTATTATTGTGGGCTCTTTCTCTCCCTTAGTGTCATGCAATGGTTTCATGGTATAGGTGACTAATAGTTCTGATACTTAATATAAGTATAGATCCAATAGCCAATAAGATGAGAGGGGGGGGGGGGTGAATCATACAAACTTAATCTTCCATAAAAACATTAGATTCAACCTCGGTAACAGATATTTTAGGAATATAACCAAAACTGCTAAACATGCAAACTCAAAGGCATATAAACATCATAAACCTCATAACACCAGATTTAACATGGAAACCCAAATAGGGAAAAACCACTGTGGGATTTCGGACCCACTAAGAAATATACTCTTCTAGAGTATGCTCGGTTAAAAGAAAATCCTATTAAAGATTACAAACACATTGCTAGATGTGACCCGGTTAAGGGATTTCCCTCAGATCTATTAGGATCTTCACCTTGTTAGAAGTGACCTTGTTAAAGGATTTCAAAAACTCAATCAAAATGTCACCTTGCTAGAGGGTTTTACAAATAAGACTGTTAAGTCCACTCGGTTAAGAGATTTTCTGTCACTTTCACAAAATAACAGTAATAAAAATCTATCTACAACTTCACATCTAAAATGCTAAAGCAGATTCTTATTTGTTCAATACAATCTAGACATAGAACTAATCTTGTCCATCTACTGGGCTTCTATACTCTATTATTCAAACAGGTCTTCAAGCTTCTGTGCTTGGTAATCACTATGTAGCATCCCTGTGCATACATTTGCCCGCATACATTGTTTATCAATAGTTTCCTATTTATAAACAATTAGCTAACCACTTAATCTCCTTGATCACATTTCCCATGATCAATCATAGCCATTAGATCTTCAATCTTGTCCAGGTTCAATGCATCTTTTGATCTGAAAACATTTTACCCCTCCTGGGAACTTGCATATATTTCTTTGGAACTTGTGCCAAGGTATTGCGGTTCAATCTATGTTGTAGATCTTCATGCCGACTTTCCATTGCCTTAGATTCTTAACAAACTTCATCCATGACATACCAATCTTTTAATCAGTTCCAGCTCATTAGCTTCCTTCATTAAATATCGCATGTAACCATTTAATGCATTCTGTTATAGCTCGGTTACAACTCGGTAACAACTCGATAAATACTACACTTCACTCGGTAGACATTCTGCCTTCATTAACCGATAGCAATAACCTTAGGGTTTACTGACTAGGTTCTTTGCTTGGTAACATAGTATAGTATTATCCTTACAATTTACAACATATGTATGATGTTAAAACAATCTAAACATCATGATCTCATCATTGTCTGACTCGATAATAGTTGCCCATTGAATACCTTATTCATCCCCTTATTCATCATAATCTTTCCTTTGTCTTTTACCGACATCTTTATATTCTTTAAATCATACTTCTCAAGATATGGCAACATCATACTGAATTAGAAAATCAATTTCTTGACATCAATGAAAAAAATAATAATATCAAGACAGTAAACATCTTTAATCAGTTATATCCATAATCATCAACAACCTTCTCAATATCCTTATTGAAATGCCAACAATCTTTCATTGTCTGTTATAATGCTATATTGCCAACAATCTCCCCCTTTGGCATTGATGGAAAAACCAATTGACAGTAGTACATTCGGGTCAAAATTTCGACGGCAAATAGTCAGAATTCCGACAAAATTTCGTTGCACTACCGACAAAAAAGATGTCGAAAACTTTGTGTCGAAAGTTCTGACTTTCCTTGTGGTCGTCGCAATTCCGACATCACCTCGAACCTTTCCGACGGTCGCCATGGATGCTCATATCCCGAAAGAATACCGTTGTGATCTCGGCCTATCGTCGGAATTCTGACACCATAAAATTCTGATAGAGGAGTGCCGTCAAATGAACAACATCCTCATCGGAACTCTCCTAGAGGCCATCGTAATTACGATGGCCTCCAGGAGAGTTCCCATGAGGATGCTGTTCATCCGACGACACTCCTCTATCAGAATTTTACCCTTTGGTGTCAGAATTCCGACGGTAGGCTGATTTTTCAGAAAAAAAGAATTTATAGAAAAAGATTGACATTGGTATCTCTTCTATCTCTCTTCTATATCCCTCTCTACTATCTCTCTTCTCTCTCCCCTCTCTAGGTCTCTTTCTCCATCCCTCTCTTCTTCTCTCCCTCTCTACTTCTCTTTCTCTACCCTCTGCAGGTCATTATCTCTTCCTCTCACCCTCTCTCTCTCTCTCTCACCTCTATAGGTATCACCTTCCATTCCTCCATCATTACCCATGTTGTCAAGTTGCAAGATATTTCCCAAAGTACTTGGTTGCTAGGTTTGATTTGCTTAAGTGTTGGAGTCGGAGTTAGATGAGACCTGCATGATTAAGCTATATTAAGTGATCAAGTCACCAAGATCTCAATTGTAAACATGACTAGGTTCTAGGGTTTTATGGTAGCATAGGTCAAGATTGAGGTATGGTGGTCAAGAATTACCTTCCAATGACAAAAGATATCCAAATGATGAAGAATGAAGGTGATGAACTCATAGAAGTTTGGAGGAGATAATTTGACTAAGTTAAAATTTTGTTTAAGTCATGGTCATGATACTAGCTTGCTCATCAAGAGCAATTTGTGCGAATGAACCCTAGAAATGTGCCCATGCTAGAGAAGCAAGAATTCCAATAAAACCCAAGGCAATGCTAGTAAGGGGTCAAAATTAAAGAATTAGGGTACAAATAACAAAATTTGGCTAAGTCGAGATGTTGCTCAAGGATGACCTAAATCATGGAGTGTAAATCAATCATGAAACATGAGAATGGATAGGTCTTGACCCAAGCAACGTAAGTCCCCCTTGTGATTCCAGCAGATATCACATCACAATCATTGAGTCTATCTGCAATATAAAGTCAAGACCTAACTATTGGAATCTTGGAGTCATCCCATTTGATCATGTAGTTTAGCACTTGGGAGGATTTTGTTCAAGAGAGGATAGAATACTTAGTATTTTATTTTGTGTTGCATAGTGCATAAAAAACACATCAACATAAATTATTGAAAGGTTTGGTTAAAGCCTTCGAATCACAATCTCTACGAGAAGCTATCAAGAGTGCCCAGAATTTGGAAACTTTAGTATCCAAGAACATAATTCATAAGGCACCACTTTTAGAGCAACCAAAGAAGCCTATCAATGTAGTATTTTATTTACCTTGGATATGTTTTATCCTAAGTGTGATATTCCACTATTAAAAAGCTTAATTAGGTAATATTTTTACTTAGGTAGAATAAGATAATGAGTTGCACATTCTCCTTCTTTGATTGAGATTCTACTTTTTCCTTGTCACAAATTTGGAAACTTGGATAAGCAATTTCTTTTTTTGGTTTTCTACCTCTTCATGATCCTCATGGATTTGGAATCTTGGAAGCTATATATTGTAGGTTTTTCCTCGATTAACATATCAAATGAAACTATTGTGAGCTTTCATATCTTAACATACCAAGGGCTTAAGTTTGGGGACGACAGGGGGGTGGCGAAGGGGGCGGGGTGGGATGCAAATATATATACAACTTAAAAAATTAATTATAAAAGGATGTGTATATAATAAGTATAACAACTGTAAAAAAAAATTTGCCACACTGTAACTTTTACAATAAACATTAAAAATATGTCAATGATTGCAGAAAGAAGGTTTTGTAGAAAAGTGGCTAATAATTAAAGCCTGATGAAAGCATAAATCCATTATTGTACATTATGAAATGTCATCATGCAAACAAACTGTTATTTGATCTGAGACAACGAGTTAATTTTGCATATAGTGTATATGATAGAAAGAAAGCTAATACAAGTGCAATGCTTATGCTGTACAAAAACCAGTTGAAGAAATTTGATATCAGCTTTCTCTCTTTTCCATCATTCTCATCGAATTGTTATACCCCATGAATAGGCAAAGAGCCCTTAATGCCTCCAACACCAAGAGCCATGACATACAGACCAGTGTAGAGTATTATAGTTTGTCCACCTTCCACCTGCTTGCAAATCCCAGCTTTGTATGCACTTCCCATGTCACATGTCGGAGGCTTTAGTGAAGGAAAATGTGCTTATACTGTTAATAACACCCAACCCTACATATTTCATGAACATCAGAATCTAAACAAGTCAGGAAGAATTTTTGTAAACTCTGGAGATAACAGTATTGCAAGTTGAATTCCACTGTCATTTCTGAGCATAAAACAATAGGTTCTATGTTATCACATTCTTTTATTTGTTCAGGGCTGATTAATTACAACAAAAACATAGGTTCTATATGATCCTAGTTTTCTATTGTACATAACAGATTGCTTATAGTTGTTTATTTTCCTAGTCCTTAGAGCTTAGTTTACATATTTGCATGCTAGTGGGAAAGGTTTAAACATGGGATGTCAGACGGTTGTTCGCTCGAATTATTGAAATTATTCATCTTATAAGTGAAATCCAGTGTTTTCTTTTGGATAGTTCTGTAATGACATTTGTAAATTATTTGATTGCTTTGAAGGGTTCCTCTGGAGACAAGGAGTTCCGCTGGTTTGTTTGCCAACTTTACCTATTCATAACAATGTGGAAAAGTTATGTCTGTGCTTAGCACTGATACTGTTCTAATATTATATAACCTCCTGCTGGTCACTCCCTTCTTTTGCATTCCTTTGATCACAAGGAGTGAGCGTTCTTCTATCTCTAGTCCCCTAATGCCAAAGTGGAGGGCTAAAGCTTAATAATGCGAAGGGCTTTACATTCACTATCCATAATGAGTCCTCCAATTCCTACAATACCTGGGTTGTCCTTTGGAGCAATGTCAAAATTGAATTTGAATCTGCCTTTCAGTTGTGGAACACATTTTCTATAGGCTTCTACCATGGATCCATTTATTAGGGGAATTAATGATCTCAGGATTTGAATGTCTATCTTATGATTTGGACAGGATTTAAGACTTTTAACTATCGAATGCTTGGTAAGAGGTCAAGGCATTTTAGTTACAGTGTTTCTCAGGCTTCTCTAGAGAGAGTTTTACCTTACATGTTTGTGTGCTTTTGTTAAGATATCAGTGGTAGTAAGTAGCATAGTATAAGAATTTGTAGGTCAATGAGGTTTCTTGAGATAAGAAAGAATTGACCTCATAAGAACACACTAACATAGAAGGACAAGCAAATGTCTACATCTAATCTTTGTTATTAAAAAGGAATAATAGAAACTATCATTAAACTTGACTAAAAGATTAAATCAAACTAAAATGAATTAAAATGGAAAAGGTGGGGTAAGATAATAATTTGAAGAGAACAGTATGCATAGTTAAGGCTTTGACCATGTCAATGTTAAAAAAAAAAATCATAAAATTCATAATAATGGTTTCAACTAAAAAAACAACCCCTAACCATAATCATCTTCAGTATGTCTCCGTATTTTGTTGACAATTAGACATAGCAAACAAAGTCACAAAAGAAAAACTGAACTTCTTCTATTTGCAAGGAACTTCGCTGTCTGTAACCATTCTTTATTTAAAGAACATTAAAAGGTAAGTATAATAACACACAGTACTAAAAATAAGTTTTTGAGTCTATTTTGAAGATGTCAACCAAATTGAGAAACACGTAAATTATAGATCACAAATTCAACGTTTTTCTGAATGCTTACAGAGAACAAAAGCTACGACAAGAATTCCACCATGTTTGGATTTATCCACAGGTTTGTTTCTTCAGTCCACATATTCCTCTAGCTGGTGTGCTTCACCTCGTTCAGTTTTTTATCAATAAAACATTTTCATCAAGATAAAACCTGCAATCATGTTAGACAAGTATTGAAAGTATAATTCATAGAGCAACCATTTCAACTAGGTTTAGATAGCATATATTCATAACTATTTCAATTTTATGTGAACTACACAATATTTATAATGCATAATTGGAGTTAAACCATAATAGGGCTTGGATGAGAAACATGATAGGGCACTCAAAGCTATCCACATGCTAAGCCCAAGAGTGGATATACCATCCCTCTTGGCCCCGTGTGGCAGTCCGCCATCCATATGAGGTGGTGTGCTTAGTGGGTAAACTTGTACCTGCCCTCCCTATCCATGCTACCTTATCCACCCTTCTATGATTGAGACCCCTTTAATCACAATGGTCGAGGTTGATGGGGAAACCACAATAGGGTGTCCTGAGCATCCCTCCCTTCTAAGCCCAAGGGCAGGATACACCTTTGCCCCCCTTGGCCCACATGTGGCAGACACATCAGTCATCCACCATGGGGTAGTGTAATTAGAAGAGGACCTCGTCACAGTTTCCCCTCCTTGTATTCCCTTATTAACCCCCTCATGATTGATTGCAACAATTTAAGAATCAGATATTCAATATTATTTCTCATATCCAATGTAGGGGAGGTTATGTATCAAGTATAATATTGCATTGCATATTATTATCTATGTCTATATGAGAATAATTAATCATAAGAGTACTATTATGCAGAATACCACAAATGGAGTAAGATTACTATTGCCTGCAGTAAACAATAATTTCATATCTGATTTGTTTGCCTGATTGCTGATATATATATATATATATATATATATATATATATATAAGGACTTGATCTGCTCTTATGAGTGCTGATGCTGATTGAACTACTTTCCTTGATGCAGATGTAATTATCCTTGATGTCTTGTCTATTAATGCATGCTAGCTTCAGTAAGATAAAACTTATTATAAGAAATAATAGATAATCAACTTATTGATAAGAAAGAATAAGTGAGTCAACCTCAGCACTATGAAGTTTATTTCCATGACATGTTATGAATATATAAACATTTCCAGTATCTTGCCTAAATTGTGTACAATGTAAACTTTTATGAGCATCAATCTTGTGCAATCATGTTGTACAGTAGTACTTTAAATATAGAATTTAATCTCAAAAATTAAGAAACAAAACATCAAAGTTTAAAAAGTGCAGCGATTGTGTTACCTCAAATGTTGATAAAATCCTGAAGTTTGAGGGAATTCTTAACTTAATAGTAAAGATAACCTATGAACATTGAAACCATAATATTTTTTAGTTACGAATTCAATTTTCTATCTTAAAACAAAATAAAATACCAAGAGATTTTCTAGCTGGAACAGAGTTTTCAAGCTCGAGTTGGAAGATTTGCAAAGATAATAATGTTGTGAAATCTTCAAACCATAGAAATCAATTTTACAAAGCACTCACAAAAAAATTAAAAAATCGAGCAACATAGATGAAAAGATCAGAGCTGAAAGTTGGAACATGGGGACAAAGTATCTTTAAGAACACCATTAAAGTAGATGAGTACGATGCTTAACATGGGCAATCCTCCCACATGAATAGTCAGAATGTGCAGATGATTTAACTTTTAACTTTTCCACAGAAAGATACATTGTTTTGTTTATATAACAGTAACCTAGAGTTAACCCAAATCATGGATTTATATTCTCCTCCATCTAACCTATTCTTTTTCTTTTTTTCTCTAAATTGAAGAAAGCTGAGAAAAACTGAATGTCAAAGACATAATAGTTGCCCAGGAAGACATAAATAAAATCGTAGAACCGGTGGCTTTATGTAATAGATGAAAACACAAGAAAAGATGTGGATCCTAGTGATCTCAAATATATTCCCTTATGCTTAAATGAATGTCCATTCCCTATTCCAAAGGTTCCCATTTTGGCACAGGTGTGGAGGATGCTGGCAAAGGTTGTAAAATTTTTCAACAAGTCCAAATTTTGTATATCCAACGACCATCGTAGTCCATGAGACACATTTCTTGGAGGAATTTTGTCAAACAGTTCACGTACCCAGTCTCTGCTTCCACATGTTGCATACATGTCCACCCATTGAAATTTGAACATTAACAATGGTGGTAGAGTTTTGGAACTTTGGGAACAAACTAAGAATAAGTATAAGAATTGCAGATGAAACTTTGGCATACTAAGTGTTTAAACTAGTCAACATAAAAAAAATGGAAATGATTGCATTAACAATAAGAATGGTGGGTAGAGGTTTGGGGTCAATGGGTAGTGCCCCTTGTGGGGGGTTTGGGGCAGAGCCCCCATCAAGGTTAGGGGGCATGCTAAACCTTTAATATGGATGACATTTTCACAATAATTTCACCATTTTTGTTTAGAATTGGAGTTTCTAATTGGGGGCCATGGGAGACTCATAGGCATCCTCAAGATGGTCAAGAGACTCCTTGGAGTCCCTAGGACATCCCTAAGTGGTGTGGCAAGGGGATGTTTCCCCTAAGTATTGCATCCTGAAAAAATAGGGATTTTGGAGGGGGGGAAGGGGTCCCCATGTTTCAATGGTTTCAAAAGATTCTAAGTTTTTTTTTTTATCTTGTCATAACAAAATATACTCCTCTTGCATCCTTGGATGATTTGAAAATTGAAAACAATTTGACAAGAAAAAACTAACTTCTAAAGTTTAGACTTAGTTTTCTTTTTTTATCCAAGTCACTACAACATTTCAATGATCAAAGTAGCTTTTTTTTGGTGGTTTCGAAGCATCCAAAAGGCTTGAGAAATTCAATATTATCTTCCATTCCACCAAAATTGGAGATCAAGAAGCATGCTCACAAACAAGGATTTGTTTGTAACTTAAGGCAATCGACTACTTATTGGGGCATTTTCAGGTCTAAAGAACCTACCATTGTGTCAAAAAGGCCCATAAGACCCCATTTTCATCTAAAACTTGTCTCTTTTGGTCGTAGAAGCATTTAAGGAAAAAAAAATCACACAACCAATGATATGCCTATACCATACATATTTGAGTTAAAATAAAAATAAAAAATTCACAAGGTTTGGAGACCATTGAACAATTTGGGAGATTGCTAATACATACACTCAATTTATAAATTCTCAATTTGATGTACTTAATCTTCAAGAGGCCTATACAAAAGCATTTTGTAATTGCGAACTAAGATAAATTTCCATTTTTGGCAATTTTCATCATGGATTATGGTATTAAATTCTGACATTCTATTGTCAAGATAAATTCAGAGAACCATTTGTACTCAAAACAAGGGATAGTGAAAAATTACATTATGTAGGATCTCCTACCCTATCTCATTGAATTCATTCCTACACCAAGTGACTATGAACAAAGGCGTAGGTATTTAACAACAATGACATGGTCCATGGACTAGTGATCCTCCTCTTGATACTCCATCTACAAATGAGAACATCTCTTATACACGTTGCTACTTCAGAATTAAAAGTTGCTTCTTCTAGAACTTTCCATGATTCTTTGCAATAGGATTATATGTCTTCTAGATTCACCCCACTAGGACACATTCATATCAAGCATCTTTACTTTTTTGAAAAGTAGACCACATTTCAGATCTAGATGACACCATAATGACTTTGATTTCCTCTTGCAAGATATTCCTCCATCATGTATTGCTTCATCGAAGTTCAAATTTGCTTCTTCAAGGGCTCTCAATGATTCTCTATATAGGATTCTTTGTGTCTATGAGATCCACTTCATTGCGAGGCCTACTTAAACATTTCACATCTGTTTGTGGACTCTCACCTTTCAAATATGTTATGAAATCAACTATGTTATGCTATTTTGATTTTATTATCATTTATATTTAACAATTTTAAAAATGTTATCACTTACATTAATTTCTAGGTTAATATTTGTTTTGTAGATTCTAATAGAATTGAATACCATACCCCAAACAATATCTAGTATGAACTAGTTAGTTACAGGCTAGGTTCCAAGCGTACTTGGTTACACAATTTTTGAGCTTGTGTTTGTTTATGATTTAACGATTGATGCATCTATCTTTGCTATGCATCTACTTTGAATACAATGAGAGGGTGATTTTGTCTAAGCCAAGAGACCCTGCTATCTAATATCACCCAAGAAAGATACTGATATTTTACCTTGGAAATATAAGCCTTTTGTAAGTATAATTCAATGAATTGTGATAATAACTTAAAACGAAGTGAATTAAAATTTGATTGAGTTCCCCATTGTATTTTAACAAATCACCTAGGAAGATGTTTGTTCCTAACAATTTCCAATTCTCTTTCCAAAAGGATGAAAAAGAAGAGAAAGGAACTAATTAATGTTGGGATAGAATTTAGAAGACCTATGTTTTGTGTCTGAAAGCTACTAGCCTAGAGAGCATGGAAACAATCTAAAGTCATGGGAGAGAGTTTCAGTTCTATCTCCAGAAATTATGTCCAGTACTCTTGTATTGAATTTTTACATCCTTCTAAGTTTAAATGTTCATGAGGAAACTCTAAAATTTTAATAAAATACATAAATGAAAACCAATTTTGTTTTCATCGAAATACTTTTGAAAATCACATCACCTCAGTAATTGAACTGTAACAATAAGATTGCATACAAAGTGCAGGTTTGCTATGAAACATGTTAAAAGGGTTAAACTGTTTCAATTAATACAAACACTAGAACTATTAAACAACAATAGCTTGTTTGTAATCAAGATTTTGGACTATACCCACATTTTACACCTTTTCATACAGTTACAAAGAACATAGAAAACATGTACGTGGAACTACAGATTCCAACATATGTAAAAATACAACAATCTAAATAAGAATGGGAAGCATGTGGAGAATGGTTAAGACATGCATAAATAAAAGGAAAACAAAAATCTCTCAATGTGTATCACAAACAAATCAAGGAAAAAAGCTTTTAGGCAGGGGACCGATATGATCATAAAAATTTCAAAACTTCCAAAGTATAGAGCATTTGAGATTTTACAAAGAATGCGCTAATTCAGCTTTATTCATGATGAGGCATGTTCACAACTTTTGTAGTCGCACCATGGTGTTGTTCGTGTTGGCTCTGTTGGACTCTGCAATTACGATTCAATATACGTACATTATTCAATAAGATTAACTGTGCAACATAATGAAATATTGAAAAGTGTGTTATCTTATTGAGCTTCGCTTTGTTTCGAGAATAGTTTAATATTATCTACTTATCAGGGCCAACCACGTGAAGGTGGAAGCTCATTTGGCCCCTCCCCCCCCCTAACATCACTCTAAATTCCCTGTTAACATCTAACATTCATTCATTTTTTCATCCATTATTAAAATATAACATTCATTCATTATCACATAATGTTCATTAACACATAAAATTCATTAACTTTCATTAAAACGCAACATTCATCAATAATCATCAACACATATCATTCATCAACATTCATTAGCACATAATTACATTCATAACACATAAAAATCAGTCATTATCAAATAAGGTAGATTACAATCATTTATTTCTTTGTTTTTTCTTTGAAGCTATGAAAAGACTAAGTGGAACATCGGTTTCTTCATCATTTCCCCCATCTTTGGATGTTCTACCCTCTTCTCATGCTCTTGATGTATGCCTAGTCCTATACAAAGGACGAGGATGCTGAACCAAAGCGGGGTCCTTTGCAATAACAAAGAATTGGGTTAAATTCAAAACATTTTTTTATTATTGTTACAAGTATTTCATTAATTTAAAGAACACAACCGTTACACTCTTTACCTGATGGGGCCACATCATCTTCCACATCATTTTGTCTAGCCTCAACCTCGACATGCTAAACACCCTCTAGATCCTTTAGAGTTGAAATACAAAACGTTACATTAATCAATACACCAATTGCAATTAAATTTGTTTAAAGGAATAATAGTGGTCCTCTTTACCTGATTGGGGAACATCACGTTCCTGATGTTGTCTACCCAGATCATGCTCCACTTGGTCACCACTAACTACATGCTCTAAAATATTAACAATAAAGGTTACATTAATTACTACACTAATTTACAATTTAAGATGTTTAATTGTATTAATAATTACATAAAAAAATTTGAATAGAAAATGAATACCTCCACTACTAGGATGCACATCCGGACCTTCATGTATAGGTTCTGTTCCATGATTATCATGTTGCATTCCAATGTCATGCTCAGTATTATCATTGCTTGCTTATTTTAAAAAAAATATAGTCACTTTATGTTGAAACTTAACATCAAATAGATTATTGGTTAAGTATTCAATTTGATAGATGCATTAGAATCTCATGTTTGCCCACTCAATTCTCATAGCCGTTCAACCACGGCTATATAGCCTTGCTGGTAGCCAATTCTCTTGTCATCTTCTATGGGCGCTCTATTGAATTCAAAGCCCTGCATTTTTGCTTAGTATTGTGAATTTTTCTTGTATTGTTTTATAAAAAAAAAATTGTTTACAATTTATAAATATTTTGATGTGATACTTAATTTACTGATTCTTACAATTCATGCGGCAAGTTTCATATAACCACCAGAGCCGAGTTTGTGTTGCCCATGTTTTTCTTGTCTTGCCTTGGTTGCCTTTGACGTGTCACTCAATCTATGAAAAGTTTGAAATATGTTAGATTATATAAATATAATGAATAATTAGTACATAGTCACATTCTTAATAGTATCACATACCTTCTTCTGGCGTTTGGTGGTGTAGTTCCTTTTTTCCTTTCAATTCTCTCCTTTGCATCCAAAATCAGGTCCTTCCACTCCCTCTCTGGAATCATGGGGGGATGCTCATACTTTACGTTCTTCTCTAAATGTGTCCTATATTGGTCCCTCACATACTTTAGATATGTGCCAGCTTTTTCCAGGAGCTTAGTCTTGTCGAATGTGTCATTTCCAAACAACCCTACCATACGGTTTGTGAGTTCATCTTTTAACTTTTTTTCTCGGTCATTCCACCTTTAAAGCAAAAACAAACCTGTTAGATTTAGAAAGAAACTAAAGCTACCTTTGATATAGTTCAAGAAATGGATAAAAGGAAAACTATTCTAGCAATGATATGAAATCAAAATAGTGGATAAGGGTTAGTTCACATATGATGTTCCACCTTTTACGTATTGATCTGATTTATGAAAACCAGATTACAATACCTAGTGTGATACCTGCGGTATTGTAGATTTCAACACAAAAAAATTGACAATAAGAAGATTGCAAACCAAAAACTATCTCCATTCTATTCAAAATTGGAGTTTATACAAGTCGAATGTATCCCAAGGGTCACACAAATCCCTTGGAATTGAAATGAAGAGTCATCATAATGTTTATTACAATTAAACTAAAAAAACTAAATATAAAATTTCAGTCCACTTTGAGAAGGCATAACTTTCTCATCCTAGCTCCGAATTACAAACCATTTGATGCGTTGGAAAGGTATTCAAATAATCTAGAACCAAATTTCGGAAACATCAATGATATTCTAGGCACCATATTTGTCCAGAAATGCACCGAAGACCCTCAAAATTGCAATTTACTGATCTGATTTATTTTGGAAAAATTAGATTTCAATATTTTCCCAATTTAATCCTGATCACATATGGTGGGCCCAAATATCTGCAATGTAATGTCATTAAGATTTTTATAAAAAATATCATTTCCTGCAAAAAAAACATGGGATCATTAGTCCAAAATGAGTGATCAGTAAGTAAATTACAATTAGACTATATATAATAATAATTTTAAAGTACCTGGAACCTTCTGTATCTTCAAGGGAATCAATTATTCATCGCTCACCACCAATGTGGCCTGCAAGGTTACGGGAAGATCCAGGAAATGATGGTATGTTATCACCAGTAGTCACCTTTGGCGCATCCTCATGTGCATCTCCTGCTACGGTAAATGAATCCACTATGAAATGCCTCCAAGAAAGAACACTTCAAGGGTAATAAACACATAATGAAAGAGAGAGAAAAAGAGGGATCTACCACCAGTGGGTGGGTCAACATGAGCCGGTGCAACAGACGATGTCTGCATGCTATGTGTTGTCGACATTGCAGTCGGCAATACAGTTGGGGTCGACCTCAGACCCATGTCAGCACCTGAAGAGTAATACATTAAATATGTAAAACATTAAAAAAACAAGTTCACAAGTCCAAAGGAGTGGTTTTAATATATAGAACATGTTCATCACCTGAACTACCTGCAATACCCTGATCATCGCCACCAGGATGATGAGGCCTTATAAATTTCTGTAAAAACAACACATACATATTTTAGTTAATGACATAAAAGAGAAAAAAATATAAACCATTATTGAACTTTTGTTATGATTAAAGCTTTCATTACTACTTACTTGCAAGTTTTCCACTGTCCGCAGCAATAGTTGCTCCCTCTCTGTTATCTCATCAGTCTGAGGGCTTATGGTTGCCAAATCAACAATCTCTTGGCCAATTTTTCTAATATTCTTTTGTACCAATTGTATAGGGTTTGCGCTAAGTGCGATGTCATTAGTGCATAACACTGTCGAGTGCCCCACATCCCTATGGAGGTGCTGAGGTACTGCAGGTTCCTTTCCCTTATCCCGAACATCCGTCTGTGACAAGAATATAATTAACACTATCAAAATTACTTGAAAACACTCAAGAAAAGATCATAATGTAGCAATTTGCTTCTATCTAATTTGTACAATTACAATGAGGTTTACCTGCTCCGTAGAAGTGTCGGGACTTACACCCCTATCTGTGCTATGTGGTGGATCCATGTGGCCCTGTGACAAAGAAAAAATATAAAAACGTTAGCGAAATGAAACCAATACACTTAGCAAAAAAACTTAATAATACAATGGTTTATTGGATTCATTAATTGGAAGTTGGCTTAAATTGTATATATATAGTACGTACCACCCCCATGATAGTAACTTTGTTTGTATCTATATGATTCAAATTGTAATCGATTAGTAGCTCTTCCCCTGCACTTATTGATTTTATCGCACATACAAACACACAATTTCCCTCACGTGCCTCAAATATGCAATTGGGTTGCTTATTAGTTAACCCAGGTCATGTACTATTTATAAAACCTGCAATATTCCCTGTTGCTTTTGGCCTTCCATCAATGTATACAGCCACTTGTTTACTTTGATCATTATCTTTTTGTTGTATATAATTGGATGACAGTGCATACCTACATATACTTTTTTTATATCGAACAATCTGCATCCAATCATTATAATTGTAACAAGGTCCAACAAACTCCATCAATTCAACAACTTTGTTGTAAGAGACCTTTATGCTGTCCATGGAAAATAGGCCCAAACCATGTAACGACGAAGGTGCTATGCGATATATCCTCTCATTAACACAAAAATCAGTGTTTATTGGAGGAAGTTCCTTGGGTACATATTGTTTCAGTAGATGTTTGTACCTCAAGGGCACCTCAATGTTGCCTTTGGTCTCATCATCATAAGAACATGACCCCCCTTGAGCAAGAAAAAATTCCATGTGTTTATTGAATTTTCTTCTAATCTTTTGACCTCTAGTTGATCTCCCTATTTGAGATCTACTACATGTCTCACTTTCCTCTTCTATTCCTGCATTTCCCTCACCCGAGGAAGACACATCTGACAAATACCTATTTGGTGATACCTGTGCACCATCAAATGAGAGAGTTAGTTGGTAATGAGAGATATATTTTGTAAATGAGGGTAATATTGATGAAGAAGTCGGCCATAAAGTTGATGTTGAGATTAAAATTTGAGTAAGTCCAACTAGGGCCTCAAGTGTTGATAACTGTATTAGATTTGCTGCTAATGTTGAGGTTTGAAAAACTAAGGAAGTTTGTTTTTCTTGTAATTTTTTTAAAATATATTATTTCTATAAGGTGTATTGACTTATACCTTTCGATCCATGAGACTGAGTAGGATCCTCATCAAAGGGGTTCAGGTTCCTGCACCGACAATTGAGCATCATAAGCATTACATTTGTAATTTGATAAACAATAAATACTGCAGTATCATAAGCATCATAAGCATCACATATGTATCATCATATATGTAATTGAGCATCATAAGAATCACATATGTATCATCATAAACATGTAATCCATCACATACGTATCATAAATCACCATCCATCACATAGCTAATAAGTAGTCCACATTCCATAAATAAACACAAAGTTCAAAAAATGTCACATGTATCATCATAAGCATGTAATCCATCACATATGTATTTTAAATCACCATCTATCACATAGCTAGAGGTGCATCATGAATTAATTAAGTAATGGCATTAGAATTCAAAACATATGAATTATTTATGTAACCATATAAGTCAAATCATTTTCTATCAAGATATCAATATTAAATAGATAATATAATAATCGCATCTCATACATTTCATTCATGTCATTGATCTTCTTCTTCATCCAACTCATCATCATGACCATCATGATCATGATCATGATCATTGTCGTCATCATCATCATCATCATCATCATCATCATCATCATCATCATCATCATCATCATCATCATCATCATCATCATCATCATCATCATCATCATCATTATCGTCGTCATCATCATCATCATTCTGTTCGTCATCACCATCACCATCACCATCACCATCACCATCACCATCACCATCACCATCACCATCAACAACAACAGCATCATCATCATCAGCTTCTTCTTCGTGTACATTTCCGTCAGGAACATCATCGACTAACTGTTGATCGTGATCATCATCTACATCATCTTCTACTTCTTTGGTATCTTCTTCTTCCATCACATTATACACTATCGGCCTTCCTCTTGGATCATGTCTAACAACAAATGACATACCCGGTTTAATATGGAACCTCCGAGTAAAATACCTGCTCACATTGACTTGGAAGAACATAGGGCTCATCCCCAACTCGTTCAAACGACCTTGTATTAACCATTGTAAATCCATTATCATGTTCGATAATAGTTCTATTAGGATCATTTTTATTCAGTCGTAGCCTATACCATTTGACGACGAACATAACTAATTTGAAGGAATTAAAGTCACACTCAAGTATATCATCCAAAATGCCATAGTATCGATTTTCAGACTCTTGAGGATGTATGTCGTTTCTAGATGAAATATTGGTCACCTCAAAGAATGCAGTTATCCCAGAATCACAAGTTTTCTTCGTGTCATCCAACTATTTGATGCGAAATTTATGACCATTGCAGCACATAGCCTTGTGGTGTTTGACCTGCAATATGTCTAACATATTAAAATTATTGCATCATGAGTTGATAAACATACGGGTGATTAATAAAATTATACGTACCTATTGATCTCTTAAACCATATGCTAAATCAATTTCCCTTTGTGTAACATTGGAATCTCCATTATGATGAGCTTCTTTAACCAATGAAGCGACACCATCCCATGTTAATGTGCGACCAAAATGTTGACATCGTTCAATCCACACCGTCATCCAATCAAGATTGTTTGCAATATACAAATGTGGAGCATCCCACTCCCGACCAACTGTACAAATAATTAATAGACCACTTACAACTGATGTATTTAGAAGATGAATAATTAATTTACTACAATAATATCTTATAATTACCTCTTACTTTCTTCAATCTACCTTTCCCCATCAAGTGCTCCCCTTCAAATTTATTAATGGGGTTGGGATCCCAAATGCGATCTACGTGGATTTTTGCTGCAAACTTAGGAAGATATTCATTAATGTACACCATAGTTTGGTATACCATATATCCCTCCACCATATAACCCTTAGGATGTGCTCTTTGTTGAACCAAAGCCTTCAAAAATTTCAAGTGCCTCTCAACCATCCACATTGACCTAGTGTGTACAGGTCCACACAATTTGATCTCCTCAACTTGGTGTATGAGGTAGTGTTCTTGTGCATTGAAAAATGTTGAAGGTAGACACTTTTTCATTTCACACATTAGATGAGGGATTTTTCTCTTCCAATATTTTATATCTTCCTTGTGGATTTCTTTAGATGACAACCACCTAAAAGAGATTGAAGACGCAAAAATATATAAATGAGACTTTACAAAATAATATACAATATACTGCATAACAAGTAAAAGAAATGGCAAATATAATATCTATACAACAAATTGAACAAACATCACTACTTACCTCATGTATTTTCCAAGATCATATTTGACTTGCTTGATATTATTGTCAAAGTGGTCTGGGAGAGATAGAGGTAGAACATACTGCAACAATTATAAAATGATCTTTTCATTGTTTTCTAACATAATACAATGAAAAGTACATGCGTAGTATACAAATATATAGTAAATACACAAGAACGCGAATTACCTTAATGAAGGTATGCCAATCATGCATTTTCATCCCTGGCCCAAATTCACTCTTCTTTGCTATGAGATTGTTTATGTTCGCAGCAAAACCTGTGGGAAATCAAATTTTTCGTATGACTTCTTTTATAGAATTGCTTTGCTGCTCTGTTAATAACCAAGGAAGGGCACTTATATTAATTTGATCTCCATTGCTATTTGATTGAATGACATTTTTCATTGCATGATTGGATTCCACAATGTCACTACAAATTTTGACAATTTTTTCTTTGTCACGCCTTCCATCCAATAATTTCCATAATGTCTGTTATATTCTTTCCAATATGCATTGTATCAAACAAATGCACAATTTGTAGTTGCTCATAGTAAGGCAACCTATTGAATTGTCTGGGATAACTTTTTAGTCCCTTTGGAAGGTGGCCATCCATGCCTTAACGACCTTCAGTATCATCAATTACATCATCAGTAAACAAAACATGATAGAAAAATTCAAATTCCAAACATAAACCATTAGATGGAATGACATTACCTTGACGATTAATTCTATTATATTCCAACTTCCATAAGTGAGGAGTCATTCTTCATGGCTTTGATGTAGTCTCTTCTTTCCCATTGAAAAGATGTTTTTCAGTATTCCGGTACTTATGATTTTTGTGAAGGAAGTGCCTATACTCATCAAACACCTGCTTTCCTAAACTTTTTGAATGACGGGATTTCATCTTTGGACCACAAACTGGACATGCAAATTTTCCCTTTGTTTGAAGACCTACAAGATAATGTATAATTCTATTAAATTTGTTAATTTTAATAATTAGAATTATCATGTGCAACTTGAACACTATAATGTACCACAAAAATGTGTTAGCCCTGGGGCATCATGTATTGTCCATACAAGCATTGCATGGAATTGAAATTGTCTTTGTCCTATTGGTCTAGAGATGTCATACATGGTCACACCATTCCATAACTCCAGCAACTCATCGATAAGAGGCTCAATACATACATTCATATCTTTAACTTGATACTTGCCTAGTGGAATGAACAAAAACATTACATAATTATTATGACCATTTTACTGCAATATTTATAATTAAATGTAGATGACTATTAAATGATAAAATACCTAGAACAATCATTGCCAACATTATGTGCTCCCTCTTTATTGACATCGATGGAGGAATATTATTGTTGATAACAAAAATAGGCCACACTGAGTAAATAGATCTCAACTCTCCAAATGGATTGACACCGTCCGCTGCCAATGAAAGCCTGAGATTATGAGGTTCTTCTTTAAAGTGTGGCCACTTTTCCTCTATGTCCATAAATGTTTAACCATCCACGGGAATTCAAATAATTTCATCTTGACTTCTATTGCGTGCATGGTAATCCATAAATTGTGCCAAGCTAGTGCACCTGAATAATCGTTGCATACGTGGAATAATGGGAACATAACGAAGAACCTTGCGAGGAACCTTTTTTGTTATTTGATCTGTTTGATATCTAGTGTTATGACATACAGGGCATTCTGTTCCAAATTCATGTTGTTTATGATATATAATATGATCATTGGGACAAGCATCTATTGTTTGATACTCCATTCCAATATCTTTCATAATGACAGATAATTCTCAGTATGAGCGAGGTAGAATATTTGATGGTGGTAAGAAAAACTCACCTATCAATCTACAACAAAAAAAAAAAGTTTGAGGTGTTAATATAAAGAATATTAATGGTACATGATTCACCATTTATTAACTGTAATGACATGTATGACACACCTTAACATACGTGAGATTGTTATGTTGGATAAACCATTCATAACCTTCAAGTTCACCAACAACAATACAATAGAGAGAAGAGTTGTTTGGGAGCCTTTGTAAAGGGGCTCATATGCCTTCTCAAGAAGAGGTAAATCATGAACATCAAGGTCATCTTGATCATCATGATCAATTGTGCCAGTACTAAATGTGTCATGGATCAATGTATTTGTACCATCATATTCACTTGTGTTTTCTGGTGCATGATCGTCATCTTCCATGGGATCATTATCTCCAACTTTGATATTCATACCTCCATGTTCCTCCACTTTGAAAACCATATTCTCAGGGTTTTGTTAATCCATACCATGTGCTCCGGGGTGCTCCACCTATATAAAATTGATATACATAAATAAACCGTGATCATGATCTCATTATCAAGTGATTTCTTATGTATATAAATTGTTAAAACGATATAATGAACAACTTACCAGTGGATGATAATCATGTCTCCCTTCAATGTGACCATGCTACCTACAATGTTTCTTAGTTGTTTTGATTAGAAGTCTTCTAGTCTTTAATCCCTTACAAATTTTGCAGGGACAATAACATTTCCCATCACCTTTTCTTTTCAAGTTAGACCATAATCTAGCAATTGTCTCCTTATTTTGTTCTTCGCTAATATTATCTGACATGGTTTTTCTTCACAGGCAAAAAAATCAAGCTATGGAAACTTCAGTGTAAAAGCTTCACAAAAATTGCAAATCGAACCAAAACCATTTAACTCTTCTTTTTCATCTTAAAACATTGAACTTAATAGAGAACGTATTTAATGTAGCTGATTGTGTGAATTTCTGAGCATTGTGTCTGCAAATTCTTACTAAAAGTTTGCCTGTTGCAGACTTTTTGAGAGACATTTTTGAGTATTCTAAGCCTTGGTTCTTGTATTTTCACTGGTGATAAGTTGGAAACTTTATGACAGACTTGTAGCCAATCGATCTAATTTTGACAAGTTATACACCAAGCAAATAGGCATCTAGAACTAGCATTGTTTGCAGGTCACCCCTACCCTATGCCATGGGTATATGACTACCCAGAACTCCAGTTTAAGCATCAATCCTAGAAATGATCAGTATAGGACTACCCAAAACTCCAGTTTAAGCATTAAGTTACATCATTATTGACCTTACTTTGGGATGCTATGTATGAGATTGGAACCTTTTGTAAGGTGTGATCAATGTGCTATCATAAATGCAAAGCCAAAACCATTTTGATGAGATCATGATCCCACTAATACTATTTTGCCTTGTTAATTTTGCACCCACAAAAATGATAGAACCGGATATAATATGCCATCAATGCCCATATACCGACAATGCTCAAGATGATCCACCTAGAGGTAGAGTTTAACCACTTTCCATATAGGTAGATTATCTCTAACCTCATTTTCCCTATAGGTAACTGATTAGGTTCATTTTAGAGTCTTATTTCCAAATATGTACGTCTATGTTAGCTTTTTGCTTTATTATTTGCCTGTTTATGCTTAATCTTGTCAATTTTGCATAATTTTACTTAGTTCTTGCATCTTCAATGAAATTATATCTAATCATATTGCTGGTCTCTCCTAGAGGAATTAAATTGAACCAAATTGACTATTCCCCAATAAAATGTTTTGAAATGGTGAATGTATAAGTTCGTAGTTTACTTTCCTAGACTAGGACCCCATTTCGTCAACATTTCACTATGAAAGCATAAATATTTTTTCTTGAAGAGAACATCTTATAGATTATGCTTCAATGTATAACACATTTTCATAATCAATCATTTGACTTCACATGGATAAAAGAATTCACATATTCTAAATCATGATCTGATGATGTGAACAACTCATATGCAACTATATGGCATGCAAAGCATTTATTTTAACATATACTTATTCATCCACATTGCAGGGATAACAATACAAGGCTCACATATTGGTCTAAGAGGATGCCATGGTCTCACAAAGTAACCAAGAACCAAGAGTTTCACTAAACTACCAAAGATCATAAATATTGAAAGAAAGAAAAAATAGTACCAATAATAAGTCAAATAAATGTGTTCAATTCCAATAGAAAATCAAACATAGCCACAATAACTACACAATAGAGAAAACTCACAATAGTGATTAAACTAATTCAAACAAGATAAAATAAAATTGTTGGCCCATGCAACAAAGATGAGAGATCATCAATAATTGAAGGAAACTTCACAATCCTTAAAAGTGCACATTACATAACTATACAACTAGAATTTGTGGCTAAATAGAGTGAAGATTCATCATGACTCTAATAATAGTCCCTCATGTGTGCATTTGTGGCATGAACACAAAAACTCCCACATGGCATGGCCATGTACCTAATGGAGAAGACATGCCTAGGCTACATGGTGCAGGAGCACCTAGGCCTCATTTTCATCATGTAGGTTTGATAGCAAGTTTGATTTTTATTAGTCTTGAGTTGGAAAGTTTGTCTAAGATGTTTTTGAGTTGTTCTAGGTTGTTTGGATGAGTTTTAAACTCATTGTGTGGTCTTGTTTCCAACTTGAATAGGAAGCCTAAATTTAGTATGATCACATTTGATAATTCTATAAAGTTGTTATAATTTCAAAAGTCTATCTAGATTTTGTAATATGAGGAAGCTTGCAATATTAATCATTCATGATTGGCCTAGGATCAACCTTGAGAAGCTATGAAGGTTTAATTAAAAAATTAATTGCAATATATATTATTTAGAGAAAACAACATGTTGTCTACACCTTTTAGTTTTACTGTTTGGCCATATTAGTCATCCTTGTCTCCATTCATTCTATTGTATTTTCTTCTTTCTTTGTACAAGTGAAGTCTATTATAGCATCAAAAGCATGCAAGGGTAGATATCCTACTAAAAATTATAAAATTTAATTTATAATATTTTTACCATTATAAGGGCCATTTGAATTATATCCATGTGGAGGCATGAAATTTGTAGTTGAAGTAATTATATATGTGAAATAGATAATATTAATCAAAGAGATCATTGATAAATATAAAAAGTTGTAGCATTGACTATAAAGAATGTTGCTAAATCCAAAAAAATTGTAGCTTGATCGCATAGATTGGTGGTAAATCTAAAAAAATATTGTGTTGGTTGTAGGGATCATTGTTAAATCTGAAAACTTGTAGCATTGATCATAAAGATTATTGTTAAATCTATGATTTTTTATTACACTAATCATTCCAAATGGTGAATAGTATATTGATTGTTATCGCTACAAAGTTGATTGGTGGTGACAACTTTGAAGAAAGCCATCATTGGATGAAAAGTACTTTTCTCTTGTCAAATATCATGTCCTTTATTGATGAAACTATGAAAGACATATTTTTATGAATAATTGACGAGCAAAGAAAAAGAAAGGCTTTATAGTATTATAATTATTTTGGTCATTTTGAAAGACAATGTTTTGAAAGGAAAGATATGAAAACACATAATCAAGGGTGTCAAAACAAGATTATGTTTGTATACTTCGGAGAAGGTTTTTTTTCTTAAATGTTCTCCATTTATACATGGGAATCTAATAAAACTATTTTTCATAGATGGTATCCATCATCTAGTTAAGTTGTGTAATAAAATAAAGTTTATGGGAGAGCGTTAACAAATGTAAACTACTTTTAATCACACACCCTAAATAATTTGTCATATACAATCATGTCTCATATAAGAGACATGTTTGTCCATGCATACATTATTCATTTAAATATCTTTGGATCCATAAACTTGAAATAGAGAAAATCTATTCAAGCTCTCCAATTTCAACAAATCTAAGCATGATCAATCTAAAATCTATTCAAGCTCTCCAATTTCAACAAATCTCTACCCTAAACCTCATACTACTAATCTCCCTCATTCCCCTCGCATACACATCCTCTTCTCCCTCCTTGGCCCTCACCCTAACTCTGAAGCACAAACCCAACTCAAACACCACACACAATCCCCACAACAAGCAATTCCAATCCCAAATCCACTCCACCATCAAACGAGCCTGATATTTGGCCTCAACATCCACAGCCCAAAAACCCATACACCCAGAATTCAATGACCTATTCTTCATAGAAGTCCAAGCATCAAAGCATAATCAAAGGGGTTTTTTTATGAGAGTTATCACAAGGACAAGACAACTCCTGGCTATTGCTTATCATACTCTATTGGGAGGGCAAGGACCATTCATTATACTATTGTTACCACCCTCCTCTTCCCATGCGAAATGAAGGTAGGCTTTGGCCTCATTAATTAGGGGAGGGGATTTTATTGGACTCAAACCGGGGGTGCTCCATCGGGGTTAATTGCTTTCTTTCTCATTGAAACCCCGTGAGCGAGAACAGAAGCCCCTTTAGATGCAGCTAGAAACCCCGTGAGAGAGAACATAAGCCCTCCCTACTATCAACTATACTAGTTGGTGTGGGTCAATCCATATCCCAACCACATTACTCCTCAATCGGCCATCCAGGGGTGAGGACAGGTAATACCAGGTGGGAGCAGACACAACAATACACTGGGAAAGAAAGAAAATGAAATTGCGAAACAATTAGTTAAGAAAGAAATTGAAAAACAAAGAGTTCTTACCTTGCTTGTGCAGAGATCGCTCTGGTGGGGGGGGGTAGGGAGGCAAGATTTGCTTTCAAAATGAAAATGCGTTGTGTTTTTTTTTTTAATAAAATGCCCGAGGTTGTCGAAATTCCGACGAACATGGGCATTTTTAAAAAAAAAAATCAAATTTTCACACAATGCTCCTTGTCCATTGGAAACCTTCGTCGGAATTTGACCCCAAATGTATTAGTGTGATTTGACCTTAAAAGATTCGGATTGCTGTGATTCTAAAATGCTTAAATGCTCTCCCCCATACAATAGACTTCTCCTCTTTTCTTCAGTCTTCTTTCCAATTTGTAGTCTTCTCACTTTTCTTTTAGTCTTCTCCCCCTTTGACAACAACGCCAAAAAGTAAAGAACTAAAACATAATTTCTTTCTGTATGAAGTGATTTCCTGCTGTTGTGTATCAAGTTTGTCTCAGTTAGAGCATTTTGTCTTCAATTCCTGTTCCCTGATATTGTTTCTTGTACACCTTTAGAAAACATCCTAAAGGGTGTAAATCAGCATCAACTCCTAAAAGATATGTGATAGAGTCATCGGATTGATGCTTTCACCAAACTCGATCAGTGAGTAGAAGATAGGGGTAGGACCCCTAACTTACTTCTGAGATATTCAAAAGTGTCCCTTGGTAGTGGCTTGGTGAAGATATCTGCTATTTGTTTCTTTGTGCTAACATACTCCAACACCACTTTCTTCTCTTGAGCTTCTTCTCTAAGATAATGATATTTGATAGAGATGTGCTTTGTCTTAGAGTGCATAACAGGATTTTTTGAAATATTAATGGCACTAGCATTGTCACAGAATATGGTTACTGGCTCAGTAACTTTCTCATTTATACCTTCCAATAGTTGTTTAATCCATGCAATGTTGGTACAATTCAATGCTGCAACAACGTATTCAGCTTCTACTATTGACTGTGAAACACATCCTTGTTTCTTGCTAAGCCAACTCACTAGTCTTTCTCCTAAAAAGAAAGCTCCTCCACTTGTGCTTTTTCTGTCATCAATGTTGCCTGCCCAATCAGTGTCAGTATAAACTTTTAAATCAAAATCATTTCCTTTCTGATATACTAAGCCATAATCCTTAGTGCCTTTCAAGTATCTAAAAATTCTTTTGATTGCTGTCATGTGTGTTTCCTTAGGATCTGCAGAGAATCTTGCAACTATACCTACTACATGTGCTATGTCTGGTTTGCTGTGAACAACATATTGTAGTTTTCCAATCATGGATTGGTAAAGTGTCTCATCAACAGATGTAGATTCATCATTCTTTGATAATTTACAGTTGGTAGACATAGGAGTACTTACTAGTTTTGAATCCTCCATTCCAAATTTCTTCAAGATTTCCTTTATGTACTTGGATTGAGTAATGAAAATCTCATTTTTCATTTGCAGTATCTATAAACCTATAAAATACTTTATCTCACCGATTAATGACATCTCAAATTCTTTCCTCATTTCATTTACAAAGTTCTTGCATAAAGAGTCATTTCCACAAAATATAATATCATCAACAAATATGACTAAGATCAGTATTCCATTTTCATCATTCTTCATGTACATATTGTTGTTCTCACTTGTCCTTATAAAACCAATCTTAATCAAATAAGAGTGCAATCTTTCATACCATGCTCTAGGTGCTTGTTTCAAACCATATAAAGCTTTGTTCAATTTACATACCTGATCTTTATTATTGTCTTCAACAAATCCTTTAGGTTGTTCAATAAAAAATTCTTCTTCTAATATTCCATTCAGAAAAGCAGATTTGACATCCATTTGATATACCTTGAAGTTTTTGAAAGCAGCATATGCCAATAGTGTTCTCACTCCTTCAAGTCTAGCAATAGGTGCAAAAGTTTCACCATAATCAATTCCTTCTTCTTGAGCATAACCTTTGCAAACTAGTTTTGCTTTGTTTCGAATGACCTCTCCTTTTTCATTCAGCTTGTTTCTGAAAATCCACTTTGTACCGATTACATTTTTGTCCTTTGGTCTTGGGATTAGTGTCCATGTGTCATTCTTCTTGATTTGATCAATCTCTTCTATCATAGCATTTATCCAATCTTCACTGTTAAATGCCTCTTTTACTATTCTTGGTTGAAATTCAAATATTAGACATGTGTCCTGTCTCAGTTTGTTCCTTGTCATCACTAGATCATCTTTATCTCCTATAATCTGACTCGGTGCATGATGTCTTTTGACATACTTGGCTAATACAGGCTCGGTAGGCTCTGTATGATCTTCTTCATCACTCGGTAACTGGATATTCTCTTCATTTTCTTCAACAGTCTTCTCGGTAAGACTTGTCGGTTGAACATAGACAAATTCATCATAGTCTTCTGGTTCCTTGGAATTCCCTTCATCATTTCTTTCTGCAAATTCATCAATTTTCATATTTGCACTTTCTACTATTTTGTTAGATGATTTGATCAGACATTTAAATGCTTTGCTTCTAGAAGAATAACCTAGAAATGTTCCTTCTTCACTTTTCTGATCAAACTTGCCATTTCTATCATCTTTGTGAACATAGCATCTACTTCCAAAGATTCTAAAATAGCTTACATTAGGTTTCTTATCATACCAGATTTCATATGGTGTCTTCAAAGTACCTTTCTTCAATTGTACTCGGTTCAAGGTGTAAACTGCTGTGCTTATTGCTTCTCTCCAAAATATTTGTGGCACCTTCTTTTCAATCATCAGTGTTCTAGCACAATCCACAATAGATCTGTTTCTTCTCTCAGCTACTCCATTCTGCTGTGGAGCTCTCGGTGTAGAGACTTGTCTTTTAATACCATGATCATTGCAGTATAAGTTGAATTCATCAGATGTGAACTCTCCTCCTCTATCTAATCTAAGACATTTCAGTTGTCTTCCTGTTTCATTTTCAACTCTTGCCTTGTACCATTTAAACATTTGAAAAGCTTCTAATTTTTCTTTTAAAAACATTACTGACATCATCCTTGAATAGTCATCCACAAATAATATGAAATATTTATCACCATAATAACTTTAAACTTTCATAGGACCACAAAGATCAGTGTGCACTAGATCTAAAATTCCCTTAGAAGTGTAAGACTTACTTGTAAAGCTTGATCTTGTCATCTTACCCATCTGGCATCCTTGGCACATAGCATTCTTAGGTTTTTCAAGACTCGATAGACCTCTTACTCGGTGCTTCTTTCTTATTTTGATCAGATTATAAAAATTTACATGACAAAATCTTTTATGCCATAACCAGGTATCATCTATATTTGCATACAAACACTTGTTACGAGTTGAGTCAAGGTGAAATGTGTTACCTTTTGTTTGTGTCCCGGTAGCAGCTAACTTTCCATTCTTGTCATGAACTTTGATAATTCCTTTCTGAAATTCTATTTGGTAACTTGTGTTGTTTAGCTGTGCTACACTCAACAAATTGTATTTCAAACCTTCAACCCAATAAACATAATTGCATCTTGCATTGTCAAGAAGTGTTATAGATCCTTTACCTTTCACCGGACATGGTGCATCATTACTAAATCTAACATAGCCTCCATCATAATCTTCTAATATAACAAACTTGTGTTTATCTCCTGTCATATGATGTGAGTATCCACTATCTATGATCCAAGAATCATTTTTACTTATATGAGATAGTAGGGCTTTTTCTTCATACCTTTCTTCATCTGACCCGTCTTTGATAGCCACATAAACTACTTCCTCTGTATCAGTTTCATCTGATTTGTCATCATTAGATTCCTCATCAGCTATTAATCATGTCTTTCTATCTCTTCTTTTGAAGTCTCGGTGTCCTCTGTAATGATTGTCTTTCTGTCTGTCATCTCGGTAATCTCTCTTTTCAGTAAAATCTTTGTCAGGATAGTGAGAAGCCATATGCCCTATTTTATCACAATTGAAACATTTCAAAGGTAGTTTTCCTTTATACTTACCTTTGCCTCTCAGTAACCTTTTGGCTAATAGTGCTTCAAACTCTTCTTGCTTTCAGATTTCCTCATACATTTTGTGTACTTCTTCCATGTTCTTACGAAATCTTTCACTTGCTCCACTGTGATCTCCTTCAAAGTACTTATACTTTATTTCATTGAAATCATTAGATTCATCAAGATGAAAAGAACTAAATGCAGATTTAACTTTATTTACCGAAGATCCACTGTTATCAAAGTTACTTAACTCAAATGCATGTAGCTTACCAATAGTAGCATCTAAAGAAACTGGCATATTATGTACAGACCTCAATTCATTGATTGTAGAGACTCGGATTGCATAAGCCGGTAGAAGGGTTCTCAACAACTTGTTATATCCTTTTCTTCAATAGTTCCACCTACTCCTTTGATTTGATTGACAATCTCCTTGAGTCTTGTACTATATTGAGTTATGTTCTCACCTTCATTCATCCTTATAGATTCAAGTTGTCCTCTTAGACTATCTACTTTTTCTCTTTGAACATGTTCATCTCCTCCATATACTAATATGAGCTTATCCCACATAGCCTTTGCATCATTGCAGCCTTCTAGATCATTAAACTCTGAATCGGTTAGTGCAAATGTTATTTCAATCATTGCTTGAATATGTTCTTGCTTTGCCTTTATCTCTTCCATAGTCAATGGATAGGTGCTCGGTGTAACAAAATCATTCTCTAGATAGTATACAACATATTCTCCAACTCCTGATAGATGCAACTTCATCCTTTTCTGCCATGTAGAGAAACTTGACTTGTTCAGCTTCGGTGCATCCCTCTTGTACATCTTTGGTCTTTAACTTAAGTTTCTTTAAACTTTTCTTCCTGAGTCCAAAGCTCTGATACCAAATGACAGTTCTGATACTTAATATAAGTACAAAACTATCAATAGCCAATAAGATGAGAGGGGGGGGGTGAATCATACAAACTTAATCTTACATAAAAACATCAGATTCAACCTCGGTAACAGATATTTCAGTACTATAACCAAAACTGCTAAACGTGCAAACTCAAAGGCATATAAACATCATAAACCTCATAACACTAGATTTAATGTGGAAACCCAAATAGGGAAAAACCACTGTGGGATTTCAGACCCACTAAGAAATATACTCTTCTAAAGTATGCTCAATTAAAAGTAAATCCTGTTAAAGATTACAAACACATTGCTAGATGTGACTTGGTTAAGGGATTTCCCTTAGATCTGTTAGGATCTTCACCTTGTTAGAAGTGACCTTGTTAAAGGATTTCAAACACTCAATCAGAATGTCACCTTTCTAGAGGGTTTTACAAATAAGACTATTAAGTCCACTTGGTTAAGAGATTTTCTATCACTTTCACAAAATAACAGTAATAAAAATCTATCTACAACTTCACATCTAAAATGCTGAAGTAGATTCTTATTTGTTCAATACAATCTAGACATAGAACTAATCTTGTCCATCTGTTGGGCTTCTATACTGTGTTATTCAAACAGGTCTTCAAGCTTCTGTGCTCGGTAATCACTATGTAGCATCCCTGTGCATACCTTTGCCTACATACATTGTTTATCAATAGTTTCCTATTCATAAACAATTAGCTAACCACTTAATCTCCTTGATCACATTTCCCATGATCAATCATAGCCATCAGATCTTCAATCTTGTCCAGGTTCAATGCATCTTTTGATCTGAAAATGTTTTACCCCTCCTGGGAACTTGCATACATTTCTTTGGAACTTGTGCCAAGGTATTGCGGTTCAATCTACGTTGTAGATCTTCATGCGGACTTTCCATTGCCTTAGATTCTTAACAAACTTCATCCATGGCATACCAATCATTTAATCAGTTCTAGCTCATCAAATTCCTTCATTAAATATCACATGTGCATTCTGTTATAGCTTGGTTACAACTCAGTAACAACTCGGTAAATACTAAACTTCACTCGGTAGACATTCTGCCTTCATTAACCGATAGCGATAACCTTAGGGTTTACCGACTAGATTCCTTAGGGTTTACCGACTAGGTTCTTTGCTTGGTAACATAGTATAGTATTATCCTTACAATTCACAACATATGTATGATGTTAAAACAATATAAACATCATGATCTCATCATTGTCTGACTTGGTAATAGTTGCCCATTGAATACCTTATTCATCCCCTTATTCATCATAATCTTTTCTGTGTCTTTTACTGACATCTTTATATTCTTTAAATCATACTTCTCAAGATATGGCAACATCATACTGAATTAGAAAATCAATTTCTTGACATAAATGACAAAATAATAATATCAAGACAGTAAACATCTTTAATCAGTTATATCCATAATCATCAACAACCTTCTCAATATCCTTATTGAAATGCCAACAATCTTTCATTGTCTGTTATAATGCTATATTGCCAACAGTGACTCCATATTTTACAATGGTGTAGGTGGTCTTCCTACAACTATAGGTGGCATCCACGTCATATTCCCATGGCCTCCCTAGTAGAATATGGCAAGCATCCATCTCTACAATATCACATAAAACTTTGTCCTTTAAATATCCTAAAGAGAAATCAACCATGGTTTGATCAGTCACAAGGTTTTTCTGCCCCTTAGTAAGACAAGAAACATGATAAAGAAAAGGATGAGAAGATTTAGTTAGTCCAATTTTATCTACCACTTCTCTAGAAACCAAATTTTCAGTTGAATCAGAATCTATGAGTAGGTTACACACTTTACCATGGCACCTTATTGTTGTCTTGAAGAGATTCTTCCTTTGGGGGGGTTCTTGTGTGTGGGGAACTTGTAGGAAGGCCTACCTCATCATTAGGACCATACCTTCTTCAACATCAAGTTCATGTCTCTCCTCTTGGACCACTTGAGTTCTTCTTTCACTTTGGTTGTTGTTGTTGTTTCCTTTTTCAGGGCACCTTCTAGCACGGTGTCCTAACGGATTACAATTAAATAATTTGAGGGGTTCTTTTGATCTCACTCTTCCTCTACCAAAAGGTCTTCTCCCTCTAGAGTTTCCTCTACCACCATAGTCACCTTGTTCTTTGTTTCCTTGGGGCTGCTCCCAAGATTTGTTGTCATTACTTGACTTCCCTTTACTCCAAAAATTGCTCTTTCCTTTGGAGTTCTTGTTGAAATTGCTGCCTTTACCCTTGTTGCCTTGGTCTTGCCTCCTTGTCAACTTATCTTCCACTTTAAGTGCCAATTGGTACCACTGTTGTACTATGGTGGGGGTACACAAATTCAACTCACCTTGGATATTGATTTTTAATTCATTCAAGTACGTATCTAACCTTTCACTTTCCCTTTCCACAGTCTTGGAATTCAAACACAACTTTTGGAACTCCTCGGTGTATGTGCTGATGTACATGTCCTTTTGCCTAAGATTTTGCCTCCTATGAAGTTGAACTTCATAATCTGCAGGGATATAGGCCTCATGTATCTTGGCCCTCCTAGTTTTCCAAGAGGTGATCAAATTCTTGTCCTCTTTCACCATTTCTCCTTGAATAAAGTTCCACCATGTCAAAGCTCCACCTTTCATCTTGGACTTAAAAAATTTAGGACTTAGAAAATTTTGTACTTAAAAAATTTAGGACTGAAAATTTTTAGGAGAAAACTCTCATAATAGGCCACCAAGGAAACCCAAAACACCCTACCAACCAGATTTACACCTTCAAAACACTCTTCAATTGATCATAAAAAATATTTTGGACCCTAAGGATAACAATGACAAGATCTTAGGATCAAAAGTTGAAAATTGCTCAAGCCTACTCAAACCAACTAGACACCAAACTTGGCTTCAAGTTGGAAATTTGACAAAACAGTGAGCACGGATCAAACCAAATGGTCAAGGTGGGTGAAAATGCCCATACAAACATGCTCAAGGTGTGGTGACACAACAAACTGATCAATTCAACAAGGTTCCTTTGTAAAACCCCAAAATCCTTATAGCCCTACTCAAGAGGACTTATCTAAACAAGTTTGCAAACTTGCAAATGACCAACAAAAAAAAATGGATATCCAAATACTATTTATTGAGAAAGGTCTAAATCCAAAAGGAGGAGGTCTGGAAAGAAAAAGAGACTATTGCCCTTCATAGAGTCAAGTAGGCATACTTAGGGCTTAAATAGGTGGGTTTGTGAAGGAAGTGTATGAAATGTGATTGATCAGAAAGTGTCACCAATTGGATAAGTTTTTTCCACACCAAAATTGACCAAATCCAGGAGGTTTGTGAAGGAAGTGTATGAAAATAAGCAAGGAAGGCATCAAGCAATTTTTTCATCCCGATTTCCTCTAAGGAAAACACCAGATCTTCTCCACCAATAATGGTTTATTGAGTGGACTAAATATGCACTTAGATATGGAAACCTATGGATTAGGGTTCCCCTGCCTCAGGAGTAGACGGAATGGAAAGTGGTGAAACCTAGGCAGGCTCACAGGGCAACCATGAAAAACCCTCCAAGGGCTGCGAATGGCAGGGACTGCGGCCAAGACAATTATAGGTCGACCACTTCCAATAGGTTCAATCAGCTGCAAAATATTGAGGAAGGTTATTTAAAACCAGAGCCCTGGGCTAGACTTTTTTAAGAAAATAATAGTAGAAGCAAAATTAAAAACCCCAGAAGGTCGGTTCAAACTCAATCTGCCCCTAAGGCTTCTTCAAGAAAGGGCAAGACAACCTTGTTGCCTCCTAAACCCTTAACAGCGAGATCGGGTCCAATCAGGGACCCTAATTCAAACTTGGTCAATGTCTTAGAGATTAATGAGAATTTGGTTAAGCGGATTCAACAACCTTGCAAGGCCTTTGGATTTGTTACGAGATGGAAGGGTCTTGGAATTTCATTGGAGGCTATTGCAGATTGGTTTATGTCATCCTTCAATTGGATAGTAAATATAGCTATCCCGTCCGAGGGTTTTCTGTATAATGATTGTTGTAATTCAAGACATAAGAAGGAAACAAATCAAGAAAGAGGAATTAATTTAATTAAATAAATCAAATTGCCATAAATCTTCAAAAAAGGAATTAATTGTCCAAGAAAGGAATTAATTGAGAAAAGAAATCAATTGGAAACAATCTTGAAAAAACAAATTAAAAATTGATAGATAATCTCAAAGAAAGCAATTAAAACAATTGAATATCAAAATTGAATGAAATAGAGAATAAATCAGTTTTTTCCTAATTTTAATCTTAATTTTAGTTCAATTTCCTTTAAATCAGTTTTTTCTTGATTTAATCTTAATTTTAGTTCAATTTCCTTTAAAACTGAGAAAAGCATCCAATCACATCAATTCACCTGGATTGTGCATCCTCTTGGAAAATCTTGTCCGCTCATCATCATTTTTTATGTAGTTCGTGATCAATCAAGTTCAGAACTGACATCTCCTAGACATCAACTATTCTTTGAACCAACACGCTGCTCGCACATTAATTCAAAGAGGGGCAAATGTAATACCCTAAAAATGGTCATCTAAACCATGAGCCCCTAATCTCGACAACGTCACCAAGGTCCTAACCAAAGGCAATTAAATAAATCTTGAGCACACAATTAATTCTTTAATCATCAAATGTCACATGGCAAATCAATCACTCAATATTAATTAAATATTTATTTAATTAATTAATCATTCCAAGTAAATCATTTTAAACAATTATCTTATTTATTTTAATTAAATATCCTAGCATATTTAATTAAATAAATAAATTTGCCATAAATCTTCAAAAAAGGAAACAAATCAAGAAAGAGGAATTAATTTAAATCAATTAAATCAATTGAGCATAAATCTTCAAAAAAGGAAACAAATCAAGAAAGAGGAATTAATTTAATTAAATAAATCAAATTGCCATAAATCTTCAAAAAAGGAATTAATTGAGAAAAGAAAACAATTGGAAACAATCTTGAAAAAACAAATTAAAAATTGATAGATAATCTCAAAGAAAGCAATTAAAAACAATTAAATATTAAAATTGAATGAAATAGAGAATAAATCAGTTTTTTTTTCTGATTTAATCTTAATTTTAGTTCAATTTCCTTTAAATTAGTTTTTTCTTGATTTAATCTTAATTTTAGTTCAATTTCCTTTAAAACTAAGAAAAGCATCCAATCACATCAATTCACTTGGATTGTGCTTCCTCTTGGAAAATCTTGACCGCTCATCATCATTTGATCTCAACCGTTGGTTTTTCTTTTTGAATTTTCTATAAATTCAGGCTCATCTCTCATTCAAAGAGAGGCTGGAGAATATATTGTTATTATACTATTTTTGCTCTAGACTCATTGATATATTGCATATTAATTATTTCATATTAATTAAATCATTTAGCTTAATATTGCTGAAATCTTGTTAGATCAATATTGCATCCATCTAGCATTCATCATGTTCATATAGATAAAATCCTTCATCTTGATGTTGTCTAGTTACTGGTATTGCTAAATAATCTGAGAGTAATCTTATACTCGCATCTTTTAGAAGGCAAAGGGTCAATTTGTTATGGTTTATTATTCATTGATTATAGCTGATTAACCATGCATGTAATGACTTGATTGAAGTGTTGTGTATTGCAGATACAGATACAGGTCCACTTTTCACACACCACATTTCTGGTGCCCACCATGGGGCTCAGACCCACAACTACAAGATTTCTAATGTTTCTTGAACAAATTTAATATTTTGTTTTTATAACTAATAAACATGTGTTAAATTTGCAGATAAAAATCTTTATTTTTGTTTGTTCTTCTATGACAGTCAAAAAAGGATCTCGGTTTGGAGAGAATAAAATTTTATTTAACCGTTGGATCTCAATCAATTTTTGATATGTTATTGAAAACAAAGTTTTCTATAGGTTCACCGAACGGATTTGCCTAAATATTTTTGTTTGAAAGTTATGATTGACAGAGTGCAGGACTGTCATTTTACTTATTCTTCTGTGATAGTAAAAAATGGTCTCGGTTTGGAGGGTATAACTTTTTATTGAACCGTTGGATCTAATCTAAATTTTAATATGTTTTGTAAAACTAAATTTTCCACATTTTCACCGAAGAGATTGTCCAAATTATATTGGGTTCAAAAGTTATAAATGATAGAGTGCAGTACTATCAAAAATTGTCATAACGAGGATAGTCATAAAATGAAATTTTTTGTTAGATTAGTTTAATTTACAATTTACATGATAGAATTTTCTTTTGATGATTTTTTTTTTATGTTATTTTGGCAACTAATTTTGAGCTTTTAATGTTTGCAGGACGCTTGTCAAAGAATCGATCAATCAAACATACGCTTGCCAAAGAATCAAGAAGAAAATGACTACTGACATATTGGTTTTGCAGGTTGCCTAAGGAGAATCGACTAAACATTGTGTATTCATTTAGTATTTTCTTAGGCACTTAAATTTCTATCTGGTTAAAGAACAAATCTGTCTTTCGTGTTTTCAGAAAAATCTAAGAGGTAGGAGAGTATTCTCTTGTCTTTTATAGACAATAAAAAATCTAGACCCTCTAAGTTTTTTTTTCTAAGTTTTGAGATTTGTGTACCTTTAGCGGGCCTGTCATAGTGGGAAAAAGTAATCACCCTGTGAGAATGACCCAAGTGAGTACAGCTAGACCTGAGCATTCCAACTCACTATAATAAATAGGCCTCTGGTGATTAAAGTCTCAGAGGATGGGATTATTTGAGTTTTCTCTTTGAGATCTCTCATATCGAGCATTTTTGTAGAGCATCGCGGTCTCAATCACGTTTACGTGACTACATCTTGTTTCGGTACCTTGTTGGGCTATAGGCCTCAATCATGCTTGCGTGACTTCAAGGGGTAATTTCAAACGAAATTCCTGACTAAGAACTATAAGATAGAAGCTACCTGATTCACTTCCGAAAGGTTGATAATCTTTGTGCAAGAGAGATAGTAACTCTCCCAAGACACTTGCCATATCGTGCCCCCATTAGGGTTTGGAGTCGGCTAATAGAGCATTGAGAATCCATTGCATGAGACTCAGCGGCCATATTCTGATTAGCTATTGGGTGTGTACCTAAGTCAGCAAGCAAAGGTTTTCTTCTCTAAGCCAACTTCCATAGGGTTAGTGTGCTGTGATTGAATTGTTATATATCTTGCGTGTTTTCTATGTTTTCATCCCTAAAAAAAACTAAAAATGGAATACCAAAACTAGAGAAAACAACAAACAAAATCAGTGATAAACTCTGTCTATGTCCAAACTGGTCTCTGTTAGTCATTGAAACATCAATCCTTATCAAAAACTAGTAGTTGTCAGTCATTGAAACTCTGTCTGTCAAAATCTCGTCTCTGTCTAATCCTCTGTCATATGAATTCTTGATCTTGTCAGTTAGAATAGTCAAAATTGCCTAGATCAGTCTACAACAAGCCTAAAACTAGTTATCATCCTCCTAAGCATAAACAACTTTGATAGTGTACCTCTGTTGTTGTGTTGCACGATTTTGTCGATCATCTCTTAGGCTAGTTCAAACAAACATCTTATCAAACCTAAGTTAACTAGGTAACATCTTACATAGGATAGATCATTCCTGAAACCAGACTAGATCTTAGTTACTTCTCTCAATCACTACGTTAAACAAACTACTAGCTACAATTTGATCCTGACTTCTGCAACACATCTCACTCTTGGTCCTGTCGGTTAAAAATGCCTGTTCAAACCAAAAGCTCTTCTAATTTTTTTGACAAAAGTAAGAATATCCTCAATACCTTAGCTCCAATTCCCATGGCTGCCTATGCTCAAATGCTTCAAGATATAAAGAAAAAAATATATGACATGGAAATCCAACAAAATAGATCAATGACTCCATTTGAAAAACAAATGTATGATATCAAGTGTGAGAAACTTCAAGAAGTGCTAAAACGATTATGTGATGTGTCAAGCAAATACCAACAAATGATTGACAATCAAAAGCCAAATCTCAAACAAGCTCACAAGACACCTTCACCAAGACAAAAAGACATCTATTCCCTAGATAGATAGTTTACACCTTTGGGGCAATCTATTGAGTCCGCTTTGGAAGAGCTTATTAAGAACAATCTTATCATATTACCTAAAAAGACCACATGGGGATGGGAATTTATGAGTAAGTATTGTTCATATCATAGACAAAATGAACATAAGACTTCGCATTGCATAGAATTAAAACATAAGATTCAAGATCTCATTGATAATGGTGTCATTGAAATTGAAGATCCTAATGACTCACCTAAAGAAAAAGAAGGAACTATTTCTAAGAATGATCAAAATCATGAACCTATGTCTAGCAAGGCTCCATATGTAGCCTCCATCCCTTCCATGATGCCTTCATCTCCTAAGACTTCTCAACAACAATCCATACCATCTCCTTCAAACAATGAAACTTCTCATGTTGACCCTCAAGGGCTATCTCTTATGGAAATCCAAGTTAATGCCAATATTGATACAAGTTCCTCTAAAGATTTAAAAATCCTAGATCCTATGCCATCATGCACTCCAATTCCAAGCATACCCACTCCAGAAGGCCCTTTCCAAAATGCTTCCCATTCATGTCAAAATATGAAGACCTTCCAAGAATCACCTACGCCTATGAAAAATCCTATCCCTTCCTTAGAAGTGACTCCATGTCAAGAGGATAATCTGGAAAATAAAAAAATAAGTCCTACCATAAATCAAGATCAAGACACCAAAACTCCTCAATCCCATCTAATGATTGAAAAAGATCCTATTCTCCTAGAATCCCATGATGATCCCCTTATACCTTTCCATTTCTTCCAAGATGACCCCTTTCCATCTCAAGAGAAAACCATCCTTCCAAATCCCATTCCTAATCCACTTCCTAAGCAAGATCATGATGCCTCTTCCACCTTTTCAAATGATCCTATTCAAAATGAAGAGTCAAACACGCTTCCTACTCTATCCAATGATCCTATTCCATGTCAAGATCAAAGTATCCCTTCATCTCCTTGTCATAATCCTACATGTTCACTTCGTGATCCTGTCATTCCTTGCATTCCACCTCCACCTCAAAATGAACTTGCCTCTAGCATCCAAAGTAAGAAGAAACCCTTTGTTAAAAAGATCTTTCAAAGCATGCATTATCAAAGAAAAGGGTTAGACATTCATGAACGAGGTATATTAGAACCCCCTGCTATTAAAGAAAATGTTAAAGGTCATGGCCTCAGGGAAATTTCTCAAGATGCTGGTATCTCTCATAAATCCTACATTTCTCCAGTTAAATCCAAATACATGCCTTCTCCTTCACCGCTTCCATCCATTCTAGGTCCCTATATTCCTCCATCCCTTATGCAGGATCAACAAAGGCACACATCTTCGAGTACCTTCCGTCCATCTAAAATACCTCCATATCATTCCTATCCATTCACACATTCTTTTCCTTCTCCAAGCAATTTGGATGCCAAGCATAAAAGTCATAAGTCAAGTAATCCACATGTATTCAAAGATCAACATGTCCCATCTAATCAACATGTCAAAACAAAACAAAATATGATCCAAAAAGAAAAAGTAAAATACAAAAGCCCACAAAATCCCACAAAGAAAGAAGAAAAGTCAAAAGTTATATGGGTTCCTAAGGCACTTGTACAAGAAATGCGCTCTAAGGAACTACAAAAACATGAAAAATTAAAAACCATGTGGATCCCTAAGTGGCTGTTTGAAGCACAATAGTCTAAAGACAAAACAAAATTGGCATCCAAAATTGTTGTTCCTCCATCACCTCCTTCATCCATTTTGGGTTCTTATGCCCCAAAATCTGTAACCTTTCCTCCATCCAAATCTCAAAATATGAGATTCACTTCTCCTCCATATGTCCACCATCCCTCAAGGCGTATGCCAATGTTGATCTTCCCAGCATTTCCATCTATCCATACACAATTCTTCCAACATCCCATCCATTATCCAACACCTCTTTTTCACTCTTCCATCCCTCTTATCCAATCCTTTGTATAAATCCTTGGCCTAGTTTCATTTCATTATCCTGCCAACATCTTTGAGCATACCTTCATAGCCATGGTATATTGTAACTCATATTCTAAGGGTACCATCCAAAGCAGCGAGATGTTTGGGTACTTCTTCCATCCCCTATCATGCCTCTATTATCTTCCAAAAAAAAAGAAAAAAAAAATGATGAAAAAAAAAAGAAAAAAAAAGTAAAGAGAAATAATTTCGTCCACAAGTGAAAACCACTTCTTGTGGCACCTTGGGCAAGTACCATGATGAAAACCTAACAAACAGGCATCATGTGTAATCCATTATCCTTTTGCACTTTACACTGGGGGCAAGTTTCATCCATGTACATCCATCTATTATCCTTCTTCATTTATTATCTTTCATCCTCCATTATCCCTCATTCTCTCTATCTACATTCATATCCTTTTTCCACCTTTGATCTTGACAAGGTTAAGGATCTTTATGAGTTTTGTATGACCAATCTATTACAATTGATCCAAACCCTAGCTCCTATCCATTGCTCACTTACATCCTTCATTACTCCCTTGTGATCTTTCTTATCATATCTGCCTCCTATCCAAATCTATCCCTTGATCTTGATCAACACTATGGACAAAATGCAAAAACATGCTTTCCACAAACCTATTGACATGGCCACTTCTTTGGACCATATGGCTTCGTAACTCCATATCCCTGCTTTACATTTCTAAAATCCTTGCTTTACATTGCTATATCTAGACCGTGTGCTTGGATTAACATTTTGAGATAGTCCTTGAAAGCATCCACCATCATTCTCTTACCCATTCATGTACTCAAAACCCCTTTTGCCTTGCTAGACACTAGGAAAAAGTCTTTAAAAAATCATAAAAATCATAAAAAGTCCTTAAAAAACTCTAAAAAATCAGAAAATGTCTTGAAGAAATCATAAAAATCAGAAAAAGTCTGGAAGAAATCATAAAAATCAGAGAATGTCCTAAAAAAATCCTAAAAATCAGGAAAAAGTCCTTAAAAAATCCTAAAAATCAAAAAAAGTCCTGAAAAATATCCTAAAAATCCTAAAAAGTCTTGAACAAACTCATAAAAATTCTTGAAGAAATCCTAAAAATCATAAAATGTCCTGAAGAAATTCAAAAAAAGAAAAAAGAAAAAAAAGAAAAATAGAAGAAAAAAAAAAGGAAAAAAGAGAGAAAATGCCCTGATGAAAACCTGGTGAATAGGCACCTTGGTAAAAAAAAAAATTGAATCTCTGCCAAGCAGGTGAAAACCTAGTAAACAGGCGCCTCTTGTACTCAAGCGCTCCATCTATCAACACAACGTTGGCGTTCCCGCTTTCATGCATCTTTGTTTTTGCTTGTACATATTTCAGTCACTTTTGTGACATCCTAGTTTGCTGGAACCTTCATGGCTTGAAACCGATCATTGTCCTAGTCTTAGGTAATCGACAAGAGCACATTACATGTCCTAAGAAGTATCAACCAAGTCAACCTTACGTCAGTGAAACCTGGTCATCCACTCCGAGTCAGTTACCTGTCTCCTGACTACTGAAGAGTTTTATCACCGAGTTAACAAGCAAAACAACATAACGGAAAACAATCACTAAGTTGTTTGAGATATGCATGAAAATTTTCTTTGTGTGTTATCTTTTATATTGGTTTTCGATTATTATCCCTCTAAGTAACTCGAGGAAGTCTATTGTGACCAAGAGGAGCAAGGATTGGGGGCATAATATTTTCTTGTTTTCTGCTTGTAGGAATGATTCCAATGATCTGGGAACATCAAAATTAGCTGGGTGTCTATGATAAGAGCCTTCACATCAAGGTAAAATCGCCACACATACCTTGACTCCGCTTATTTGAATGGTACAGGGAGGTTCCCATCATTTCTTTGTCTGTTTTGAGGAAATTTCTTTATTGTGCAATCCGGGTCCATGCATAATTTGTCCAAGGATATGAACGAAAAAAGGGTCATTGCGGACAAGATAATTAATATTGCACATGAAAAGAAATGAACTCTATTCTGCCTGCTATAATTGTAAAATGCTCAATGATGACAATTAAGCTTTTCAAAGTCCAGTGACTAGGTTTAGGTTGCATCTCATTTTGCATCTCATCTTGCATTTCATTCTGCATTTTGTGAATTTGGATTGATTTCGGTATAGTAACAATGCTTCCTCTTTGTCTGCTGAATGAGAGTTGGAGCGTCATCATTTCTTCTCTAAGTGGTCTCTTTTCATCATTTCTCTGATCGAGTACTTGTGTTTTGAGATGTTTAGCTGTATACATAAGCATATTATATAGATTCATACATTCACTATCATTCATTTACATCCATCTTATTGCATAGGAAAATGAAAACATTGCATCATTCATTATCATTCATTTGCATTCATCTTATTGTATAGAAAAATGAAAAAAATTGCATTACTCATTATTCATTACTCATTTGCATTATCATTTATTTGCATTTGAAAAGAAACAAAAATAGACACCAATACTCATTCATGATCATTTGCATTGCATACATTCATTTTGAAAATAAATGCATACATATAGAATAAAGCATATAGAACAACATCTCATAACCAATCAACACAAATACAATGAAATCAAATCACGAGCTTGTAAATCGGTTGTCCTGAGTCCATTTTTGGGATCGAAATTGAAAATTGAGATCATTTTGCTAGTCAATTTCAAAATTTGGACCACTTAGTGCTTTTCATCAAAAGTTCATTCTCTCTTCTAATTGTGCTCAATTTCTCGTTAATCAATGTTGAATCTCAATTTAATTTCTACAAATCAACTTTGTGCTCAATTTCAACGCAAAATTTTCAAAAATTCCTCTGAATCAATTTGTGCTCAAACAACTTATCATCGCTAAAAAATTGCCTATCATCATGTACCCTCGCTATCTTTCAATTTCGCTCCCGAGGGGGCATACTCATGACCTTATGATCTCACATCTTCAAATGTCGAGGAAAATTTTCCAATCTTCATCGAAAGTCGAGCAAAAATCTTTTTCAACTAAAGAAAAACAATCAAATAAGATCTCAATCTCTAGGGGCATATCAGTTTCATCGCTTCATATCAAGCTGATATTTGTCTTTTATCTGAATCAATCTCTTTACGTTAATCAATTCCATCGCTTTTCATCAAGCTGATTTTTTTGTTTAAACTCAATCAAGGGTTTAAGAGTATCTTCGATCATGCTAAATCTAAATAGGTGTTACATTTTACTCATTTCTTGATCAAGCTAAACAGTTTATCTTCATCGTATCTTGATCAATCAAGTTCAAGATCGATTATTATCATCACTCACTGTATCTAAGTTCAATCAAGTTCTAGATCAGTAAGATCCGCTTCTTGATCAATCAAGTTCAATTCAGTATCTTTTGTTTTCTATTGTTCCCAAGTTCTATCAAGTTTCGGAACGGTATCACGTTAATCAAACTTTATTTAGCTTTGTCGCTTCAAATCAAACTAAACACCTCACTTTTTTATGTAGTTCGTGATCAATCAAGTTCAGAACTGACATCTCCTAGACATCAACTATTCTTTGAACCAACGCGCTGCTCGCACATTAATTCAAAGAGGGGCAAATGTAATACCCTAAAAATGGTCATCTAAACCATGAGCCCCTAATCTCGACAACGTCACCAAGGTCCTAACCAAAGGCAATTAAATAAATCTTGAGCACACAATTAATTCTTTAATCATCAAATGTCACATGGCAAATCAATCACTCAATATTAATTAAATATTTATTTAATTAATTAATCATTCCAAGTAAATAATTTTAAACAATTATCTTATTTATTTTAATTAAATATCCTAGCATATTTAATTAAATAAATCAATTTGCCATAAATCTTCAAAAAAGGAAACAAATCAAGAAAGAGGAATTAATTTAAATCAATTAAATCACTTGAGCACAAATCTTCAAAAAAGGAAACAAATCAAGAAAGAGGAATTAATTTAAATCAATTAAATCAATTGAGCACAAATCTTCAAAAAAGGAAACAAATCAAGAAAGAGGAATTAATTTAATTAAATAAATCAAATTGCCATAAATCTTCAAAAAAGGAATTAATTGACCAAGAAAGGAATTAATTGAGAAAAGAAATCAATTGGAAACAATCTTGAAAAAACAAATTAAAAATTGATAGATAATCTCAAAGAAAGCAATTAAAACAATTAAATATTAAAATTGAATGAAATAGAGAATAAATCAGTTTTTTTTCTGATTTAATCTTAATTTTAGTTCAATTTCCTTTAAATCAGTTTTTTCTTGATTTAATCTTAATTTTAGTTCAATTTCCTTTAAAACTGAGAAAAGAATCCAATCACATCAATTCACTTGGATTGTGCTTCCTCTTGGAAAATCTTGACCACTCATCATCATTTGATCTCAACCGTTGGTTTTTCTTTTTGAATTTTCTATAAATTCAGGCTCATCTCTCATTCAAAGAGAGGCTGGAGAATATATTGTTATTATACTATTTTTGCTCTAGACTCATTGATATATTGCATATTAATTATTTCATATTAATTAAATCATTTAGCTTAATATTGCTTAAATCTTGTTAGATCAATATTGCATCCATCTAGCATTCATCATGTTCATATAGATAAAATCCTTCGTCTTGATGTTGTCTAGTCACTGGTATTGCTAAATAATCTGAGAGCAATCTTATACTTGCATCTTTTAGAAGGCAATGGGTCGATTTGTTATGGTTTATTATTCATTGATTATAGCTGATTAACCATGCATGTAATGACTTGATTGAAGTGTTGTGTATTGTAGATATAGATACAGGTCCACTTTTCACACACCACACTCTTAACAGGTAAATCTCCTACTTTCAAAGGTTTTGATTTTTGATTTTTAGATTGGATTCCAGACTTTAACCCTATTAATATGCAGTCTCTAAAGATAGATAGACCAGTATTGATACCTAAACTACTAGTCGAATTAATGGATATTGAAATTATTAGGAAAATTGGTAATCACACTGGCAAATTTGTAGAAATTAGTGATAAATATAGGAAGTATGCAAACTGTGTGATGATAATTAATATGGAAGTTAGTGTTAAAACCTTAAAACCTATTGAGATTAAATCAAGGGTGTCATCCTTCCTTATCTATCTTGAATTATTCAAAGGGATTCTCGATCTAGACCCTGCATTGACTCCAATTATGCCCCCTTCTCAATTGAGATCCAGTAGGATTCCTGGGGTCGACATTAGTTTCAATCTAGAAAAGGGAGGGTTTGTGGTTGAGGAAATCCCTTTTCCATCTAGGCATATTGAGGAAACTAAGGATGTTGAGGACATTGAAGAAGGATAATTTATCATTAACAAGGGCAGGAAGACTGATAGGAATCCCACAGATACTGAGAGGGGGGGTGAATTAGTATCTAACCGGTGAGTAGAATTTATTGAATTAAAACATGCAGAATATATTATAACATTGTACTGGTATGCAAGAAATAATGCAATAAACAGAATCAAGAACATCCACATGAAAAGCACACCATAACACAAGGTTTTAACGAGGAAACCCAGTGTGGGAAAAACCTTGGTGGGATTTGTGACCCACAATATTCACTCACTGGCCAATAAGAGAATATTACTTACAATAGGGGCCTGCACATGGAGGAAGGCCAACTGCCTAGAGCTCACTACTCAATGGGAAGTCTCACTGACTTAAAATGAGGATTATACAAATCCAATATCTTGAACGGCTTTACAATAGCATCTATAATGCCTGATCGAGTACCGGTTGCTGCTCTGCTTCTTACATAAACCCTTAGCCTATATTTCACATAATAGGTCTACCTAATATTTTTCCTTAATGCTTCTTTTCTCATCCCGAATGTCTACAATGATCTCTTTTATATATAAGAGTCATTTTACAATTTGCCAAGTCGGCTTACAAAGCTTTTACAATAATAAACAAAATATAATATAACAAAATCCTATCGGCCTCTGTGCCGGTATACTTCTTTTCTTGGTGCCGGTGCCGGTGTCCTGAGTGCCAGTGTAGAGTGCGATCTGCTGATGCCAGTATAATACCTTTGTCGGTGTCATAGGATTGCAAGGTTGCCATCAATGACAAAACCTTCAATCACATACAATGTCTCATTGGAGTGTGCATATGCCAACAATCTCCCCCTTTGGCATTGATGGCAACACTCATGAGAAATTTCAAAAATGTACCAAAAAATGTGAAGTCCAAAAATGTTACCAAAAATGTGTGTGCTCCCCCTGAGCATATGATTCCTGTGATATTGAATTTTCTCATCCCACTACTCCCCCTTTGGCATCAATGACAAAGGTTGTCAAGATGTCAGTAGAGTTTGTAGTTTCAACCTTGTAATTGGGTGGTTACAATTTGAAAAAGATCTCCCAAAATCAAGTTTATACTATCCATAAACTTCTTGCTATCCTTTATTGCTATCTCTGTTCTCTTCACTGTACCGGTGAGATGCTGCAAATGCTCTGCCAGTGTTTTTTGTCCCTGTATTAGTGCCTAAGATACTTCCTTTCGTAGTGATGCTAGATAGTCCAATCTTGGACTTAGTTTTAATCTCAAATGTTTTGCCTTATTCACTATTCTTTCTCTCTCTCTTTCCAATTTAAGTAAATCTTCTTCAAAATTTGTTATCTTCTCCTCAAAAATTGATAGTGTATTAGGTGAGTTAACAAAATTATCTGCAAGTTTATTGATCTCATCCTATACCTTGCTCATCTTTTTGTCTATATCTATAGTCAAAAAATTTGTCTTACAGGTGTCTTTGTATAGGGTTTTGTACTCTTTCATTAAATTACACAATTCCGGTAGAAGTGTGTCAAAATTTCTGTTACACTTCTTTATTTGCTCATCAAAGAATTTCTGCTTTTCAATTTCTACTTTATCCTTCAATGACTCTTCCTTTATTTTCTCAATGTTTTCTGTGATATATTTACACAGTGTATCAAGTTGTCCTAAAGGATCTTTATTGTCTATATTACAGTTAGGAGCAATTACCTTCAAAACTGGTATGGTATCATCAATTGCCTTATAAGCTTGTGAGCTGCAGTCTGTTATCTTTTTAATTGAATCTAATAGTACCTCAGCCACATTAGTTGATTTGTAGCCTGATGATGAACCAACATTCTGAGTACCATCAATGGAAGTAACCAAGCTTGTATTGACCTTTGGTAGGTCTGTTTGTGTCTGCATTTCTTTAAGCAATGGTTTTTCTATTTCTCCAGTTGCCGGTGGCACTGTTTCCTTATGTTCCTGTTCCTGTTGTTGTTGTTCCTGTTCTGGAGCCTTTTGCTTTGTTTGTTGCATTGTCTCAGCCTGAGTCTCTACCTTTTTCTCTTTGTCTTCTGCTGGTTTCTCCTATGTGTTTTCAGTTTGCTCAGCTACCGGAGGCTCACTAGCCATGTCAGTCTTATTATCTGTATCTTTGTTTACCATTATGTTGATCTTTTGAGTATCAACATCCACAGTATATAAGACTTCAGGATTAGGATTACCATCCTCTATATCCATACTCTCAGCTTCCGGTTGATCTTCTATAGCCATTGTTTTTACCGGTGGAGTAATCAAAGGAGGTGGGGGTAAGTTGTCTCTAACCTTGATACTAGGTGGTCCACCAACTTTACCTTTACCCTTGTCTCTATCTTTCTGATAAAATTTTATGTATTCTTCTTGTTTTTCTTTTTCAACTAGGAATATATCCCATCCATTTTTTGTTTCCTCAGTCACCTCATTAACTCTTCCAACCATTAAAGCAATGTGCCGGTGTGCAGTGAAAATACTGATCGATTGGCTTGAGCAATTAGGTCATCAATTTCTTTGGGTGAGTTTACCGGATATACAACAAGTAGCTTTTCAATCTTTATTTTCTTGTCCAGTTCTATTACTGCTTGTCTTCTTGCTTCCAGTCTCTTAAATAGTTCATCTAGAATTTCATTGACTACTTCCATCAAAAACTTCTTATACATGTCCATAAGCAATATAACACTATTTTCAACTTGTTCTTTTTCATTAGCTGTTAAAGTGTCATATATTTTCTCTATATTTTTTAATTTACCTTCCTCTGTAATTTCATTCAGCAGTATATCAAGAGGGGCCAAGTCTTTGTTTGTCCTCTTCTTCTTTTTGGGTGTCAGTTTCTTCTTCTTTGGTGCAACCTTTCTTACCGGAGATCTTACTGCTTGTTGTTTTTTGTCTTGTCCTCTTGGGTGAGGGTGTAGTTGCCAGTGAGGGATCTCTTTTCCTTACAACTTTTTTGAAAGTTGCAGGCATGTCACTCCCTGAAGAAGTACCTACCGGTGATAGGTGAGTTTCAGGTTGTGGAGCTGCTAACTCATCCTCTGTTATACCTATTTTCTTCAACACATCTTCTTTGATGGCCTTTGCTTGTCTGGAACCTTTCCTTACAACTACCTCAACCTTTTTCACTCTTTTCTTTGATTGTGTTTGGCTTTCAATAGTTTCTGCACTACCAAATATTTCTTCCTTAGGTTCTCTGGGGGCTTCTAGAAGTGCTTTAGCATATGTTTCAATTATATGATCATCTATTTCATAGCCCATCTCGGTTACCCAAACTGTCCTAGGGATGACTGCTTCCATCCAGATTTCATCCTTCTTGATTACAAAGCATATTTCATCTTTGTATTTGTCGACAATATTTTGTGATAACCTGATTCTTTTCTTCATTTTGGCCTTTAATGCTTGAAAGAATTCATGAATATTATTTTCCTTGTCTTCTCCCATGTTATTGAATAGTTCTGTTAACTGTTTACCTATCGGTATATCATATCCAAGTTCTTTGTAGCCTATACCGGGAACTTGTTTGGTTATATGTAGCATCAAACATACTAACAAATTTCCAAACCTGAAAGTTCCTTTCTTGTCCTTCTTAATCTTTCCAAGGTTGTCAATTAATTCATCCTTTAACCACTCACATATATCAATCTTTGCATTATCTGTGACCATATCATAAGCACTCTTAATGCATAAACTTGAAACTGAGTTGAATCTATTTGCATGAGTAGCTTTATACCCTAATATCATGTTGATAATCTCACATTAATGTCTGTTACATCATTAACTCTTAGGGACCTTTTGTCGAATGTTGCACCAGTTAGGTTTGTAACTAGGTCATAGGATACCTTTTTGGTTTTATCTGGCCTTTTACCAGTGGTCAGTAACCCTGTGATAGCTTTCACAGCTTCCTTAGTGATTTTGTGGATTGCATCTAACCAGAAAAATTCACCATGTACCCTGCTTAAGACTATCCTAATCACATCCTTGGGGAATTCAGGAATGCTAAGGATCTCTATAAATCCTAGGGTTTCAATGATCTTGTGTTCATCTTTTACATTGCCGGTTTTATCACATATCATAGTTTTAAACATGGTTTTAATCTCTTCATCTCCTAGTTCCTCAATGTTGCAGTGGATGTACATTCTGGGGTCTTCAGCATAGACAACTCTCTTGGGAATTTGAGAAAAAGCACCTAAGGTATCATCTTTCTTTGCTCCCTTGGGAACTAACTGAAATATGGGCCTAGGTCTTTTTATCACTTCAATAATAGTAGGGTTTGCTATATATTCAATTGCAGAGGTGGATGCCATGATAAAATACCTTTTGCTGCCTTTAGGATGGATGAATGTTTGGAGTGTTCTTGCCTCTTGCTTGAAATGCCTTAGCTCGAAATCTTCACGCTCTTTGTAGGTTTGAAATCTTGGTGAAATGGAATGGAGCCAAAACCTCAATTTTATAGTGTCTTTTTGCCATCTACCACATTAAATGCATGCCGGTTAAGTATTCACTTAACATTGTCTGGCGGTAAAAAGTAATTTCCAACTTCTTATCTCTAACCGAGGGAATAATAGCACATGTGTCATTAGATTGCCAAACCCTCAAGGAAACTTTCTTCAATTAGATGAAGAACTTCCTGCCGGTGGAGCACTGCTCTGTCTTGTCGGTGAAGCATCACTCTATCCTACCGGTGAAGCATTGATTTGTTCTACCGGTGCAGGAGTATTCCCAATATTTAGATCAGTTTTTCTAATCCATTGTTTTGAGAATTCTTGCTTAACCTCTTCAACTTTTTCTTTACCTTTCAAGCTAGAACTTTTGTTGTCTGCCAGTGATCCTTTACTTCTAAAGAATTTTGCAATATGCCCAATCTTGTTACATGCATAACAAGTTACATTATTCTTCTGAATAGCTTTCCCATTACCTATAACGGTTTGTGTTCTGCATTGATTAGATAAATGTCCAAATCTTCCACAAACATAACATCTCACATTCATTATTCAATTTTCAGAGTTGTGACCAAATTTGTTGCATTTAGAACATTGACCGGTGGGTGTGTTGATATTCTGATAATTTCTAGATCTACATTCATTTTCTCTATGACCATACTTATTACAGTTAAAGTATTTTCCATTGAATTTATAAGCATTAGGTTGTCTTACCAGTTTGCTGTGATCCTGAGTATTTGTAGTACCGGAGCTTTCACCAACTTCAAAGCCAATTCCAGAAGTGTCACCTTTAGGTTTTTGATTCTTCAGCAAGGTGCCAAGTTCCTCTGAGCTTTTTTTGAATTTTTCTTTATGTTGATTTGTAGTTTCTAGTTCTCTTTCTAAGACTTCTTTTTGTCTCATCAGTTCATTTGAGTCATTCTGAGTATGCATCAGATCTGTCTTCAACATGTCATTTTCATAGATAAGTCTTGTGTTCTCATTTGCTGCATCACTTAGTCTTCTGGTCAATTCTTCTTCATTCTTCTTCATATCCTCAATCTCTTTGCAAAATCTCATAGTCATATCCTACATCTCATTCTTTGTTGTCATGTTCTCTTGTTTCAACTTGCTTATCATATTATTAAGTGATTCCTTTTCATCATTCTCATTTTGCAATTTTTCACAGAGTTCTCTTCTCTTATTTCTTGCAACAGTAAAATTTTCTTGAAGTGCCTGAATGATATCCTGAGTTGCCCTTAAATCATCTTCTAGTCTGATATTTTTCAATTTCTCTGCATCATAGTGTTGATATTTTGGTATGGTTTTGTCATTGATGTCAACATCTACTAATACACCTACTTTGGAGATCCGGCAACATTCACCGGCAAGCAAGTAAACTGTGCAATAGTTACTGGTATATGGTTCACCGATAGGATATATTGTTCACCGGTACTTGGAATGATATGGAAGATACTTGGTAATGTCAAAGACATCATGTGGACACTTTATTTTGAAGAAATAATCATTGGTATATTCATATTTTCATATTTGCTTTTACCGACAAATTGGTCCAGGTTATCTAGGGTTACACCAGCAGGTTTATCTTTTCTAGATCAGCATGGCACGCTATGGAGATGATTTATTATTGTTGTAAATGCATTAAGCTGACATGTTCAATCAGTTATTGCATCGGATATTATATTGTTTGTAAATTTTTTTTATTGTAATATCTTGTAGAGCTGACCTACTAAAATTGGTCTTAGGGTATGGTATAAATGTAAGATCTTATTTGTAAGATCAAGTGTGGAATGCGAAAAGAATTAAGTGAAGGTATATGCAAGATCAAGTAGGGATATACATGAAGACATCATTTGAAGGTGAAGTTAGGTTTTTGTAGAAGCATATCAGCATTACACTGGTACTGAATCTAGCATATGAAGATGCTATTTTGAGCAGTACATTCTTATTGGATTTAACCATCCAACTATAGTCAGTGTGACTCCCATTTTGTGATTGAGCAGTGAGCTCTAGGCTGTTGGCCTTTCTGCATGTGTAGACCCCATTTATGTACACATACTATCTGCAGTAGTATCATCTGATTGTGGGTAAGATTTCCCATCGTGGTTTTTCCCCTTACAGGGTTTCCACGTACAATATTGGTGTCATGTGTTGTGGATGACTTTATGTTTATGTTTCATGCATTAATCCTTACCGGTATAGCAATTTACTGTTAGCACTGTCTACCAACATACTTAACTGGTTTATCGGTATTAAGCATTAAGTTGGTTAATAAGTTTTTGGTTCAAATTTATTTGACAACTGATTCACCTCCCCCCTCTCAGTTGTCTCTGGGACCTAACACATAGTCTAAAAGAGCTCCTTCAAGTTGCTTCATCAGATTTTCCATCTTTACCGGTGCCAAGATCTTCCTCAAGCTATTAGGCTTCTGAAAATAGGGGACCAAGCTCTGATACCAATTGTTAGGAATCCCACAGATACTGAGAGGGGGGGGTGAATCAGTATCTAATAGGTGAGTAGAATTTATTGAATTAAAACATGCATAACATATTATAACAGTGTACCGGTATGCAAGAAATAATGCAATAAACAGAATCAAGAACATCCACATGAAAAGCACACCATAACACAAGGTTTTAACGAGGAAACCTGGTGTGGGAAAAACCTCGGTGGGATTTGTGACCCACAATATTCACTCACTGGCCAATAAGAGAATATTACTTACAATAGGGGCCTGCACATGCAGGAAGGCCAACTGCCTAGAGCTCACTGCTCAATGGGAAGTCTCACTGACTTACAATGAGGATTATACAAATCCAATATCTTGTACTGCTTTACAATAGCATCTATAATGCCTGATCTAGTACCGGTTGCTGCTCTGCTTCTTACATAAACCCTTAGCCTATATTTCGCATAATAGGTCTGCCTAATATTTTTCCTTAATGCTTCTTTTCTCATCCCGAATGTCTACAATGATCTCTTTTATATATAAGAGTCATTTTACAATTTGCCAAGTCAGCTTACAAATTTTTTACAATAATAAACAAATTTTAATATAACAAAATCTTGTCGGTCTCTGTGTTGATATACTTCTTTTCTTTGTGTCGGTGCCGGTGTAGAGTGTGATCTGCTGATGCCGGTATAATGCCTTTGCCGGTGCCATAGGATTGCAAGGTTGCCATCAATGACAAAACCTTCAATCACATACAATGTCTCATTGGAGTGTGCATATGCCAACAAAGACTATACGATCCCCCTGGAGATTTCAATAGAAGTAAAATTATTCCCTTCAAAGCAACCATTGGTGAAGGAATTGTATCCCCCTGGTATGGATGAAGGATCTAAGCATGAACAACTGACAACACACGATAAGAATATTGAGGAAAGTGAGGGGCAAAGGAATATAGTCCATACCAGAATATTGATCCAGTGGTGGCAGAAGCGGAAGAGAAAGATCAAGTAGAAAGGGAAGTCAACATTATTGCCAACTTTATTGGGGAAGAAGTTGTTAATGACCTAATGGAATAGTTTGTTGATTAGGTTTGTGACTCCAAAGAATTGGAAAGGCAGAGGGAGCTATATGTGAAAAACTTATTGGATCGTACCATAGTTAATATGGAAACAAAAGAATTGTTCATTGACCTAGATAATTTGGAAAATGAGAAGCCAAACACTCTAGGCATCCTTAATATCGACAAGAGCAAAGACTCTCCTGACTGCGCCAAGTGCATTAAAAGGAGGGGTAGGAGATCCCTTGCTAAATTAAGAGCCAAGGATTTGGAAGCTATGGGCCAACCTAAAATTTCATCACTATTTAATGTAGGGGAGGGGAAGCTCCTCCCCATTGAACCATGAAACTCTTATCATGGAATGTTAGGAGCATGAATGCCCTTAACAAGCAGCATATCATAAAATGTTGTATATCTAAGTCAAATCTAGACATAATTCTAATCCAAGAAACTAAAATGAACTCAACCAAAATAGACCTCTTTGAGAAGAAGTTAGGTTTTAGAAAACTGAAGTATTCCCCAACTCATGGGGCTTCAGGATGCTTAGCAATCATTTGGGATCCTAGATATTCATCTTTATACCATCAAAGATAAAACAAAATTGGATAGGTTGAAAGGTAATCTTCTATAATAATAAGTTAAGATTTAACCTGATCAATGTATATGGTCCTATTTTGAACAGGGATAAAGCTCAAGTCTGGTGGGAACTTGAGACTTTCCTAAGAAACAATCTGAATGAGATGCATATTATTGGAGGATATTTAAATGCCATCAATAAGGAATCAAACAAAAGAGGAGGTAGTAATAAGTTACCTTCCGTGACACTAGACTTCAATGATTGGATCAATAAGAATTCTTTGTTGGAAATCCAGACAATAGAGAACACCTTTACATGGAACAACTAAAGGAAAGGCTTTAGCAGTATTTTTGAAAAAGCTCGATAGATTTTTTATCCATGGGGGGCTTATGAATTTCAATTACACTATGGAAGCAAAGATCCTACCTCTATCTGATTCTGATCATTATCCACTCCAACTTAACATTCTAGCAGAACAAGGACCAAGAAACTACCCGTTCAAATTTGAGAACATGTGGTATAAGGATGATAACATCATCAACCTGATTGAACAATGGTGGAGTGAATCATTATTCTTAGGTTCAATGATGTATATTGTTGCAAACAAACTGAAGTTAATCAAAAGGAGGTTCTTGGAGTGGAATAGAGAGCACTTTGGTAACATCTTTGATAAGAAACTTTTAGTAGAAAATGACCTCAAGGATGTTAATAGGGAAGTTTTGGATTGAGGAATGGATGAACCTCTCTTCTTAAAGGAAAAAAACATTACTAAAAGAGTATGAAGAGATTCTAGCAAAAGAAGAAATCTTCTAGAGACAAAAATCCAGAGAAACATGGTTGAAAGATGGAGATCGCAACACAAAGTTCTTTCATAACAGTACCAAGCTAAAAATATGGGTAAACCAAATCTCTAACATTAAGAACTACCAAGGAGTAAATCTGGAAGATCCACCAGCAGTGGCAGAGGAAGCGCTAAGGTTTTTTGAAGGAATCCTTAACAATACTGTTGGTTCCAACCTTAGAGGCAAACATAATATAATTAGAAATATTCCAAAACTCATTGATGTAGAACACAATAGATGTCTGCTTACGAAATTTACAGAGGAGGAGGTTAAAACTGCCCTCATGAAAATGAATCCAGATAAGGCTCCGAGCCTAGTGTTAGGCCCAATATAGAAAGCTAATGTACTAAGAGGGGAGGGGTGAATCAGTACTTCAAATCTTTTCTTCAACAATAACTTTACTATTAAGCATAAACCAAAAACTTATGTAACAAATAAATAACAATCATACATGATTCACTCCATAACACATATATTTTGGCTATGCAGAAACTCTTGGTTAGAGAGAAAAAATGCGGTGGGGATGGCACCCACAACTTCACTACTGCAATAATAAAGGTTGCTCGGTTAGAGCTACATGTTTATCTATTTCTGATAGCTTACGTTGTTAGGAGTATCAAGATCATTAGATCTACCTTGCTAAAGGATTTTACAACACTTATTCTAAATGTTGCACATGGTTAAAGGCTTTACAATTTATAGACTTTGTTAGAGTCTTTTACCTTGTTAAAGGTTTCTCTTACAACTCAAAATATTGCAACACAATATTACAAAATATCTGCAACTTCACATCTAAAATGTTATAGAAGATTCTATGTGCTCAAAATGAGATTACCTTGCTTATAGCATACCTCGGTAATCCATAGATTAACTCGATAAACCCTTCTGTTTACTCTATTCCTTGACTGTTCTCTAAAATCCTTCTCGGTGACCTCTGTGTCTTTAACAGTCACAATACTCAATGCTTCCTTATCTATTACACATGTCTTGCTTCATACACCTCTATATTTGTTCCTCAATTCATGTTGTATAAATAGATCTCTTATGTCGGTGACCTATTCATGCTTCGATCTTACAAACATGATTCATCGAATGAATAACTATACAAAATATTTCATTGGATAGATGACCTCAAGATCATACAAAATCTTTAAGGTGTAATTTCCTAAGTGATAATGATTCCCTATTCCTCGATCTTGTAACACGTTTCCCATATGTGTCTAGGTTCAATGAATCTAGTAACACATTTTACTCGGTGTGTGTTCACTCGGTATATCATTTTTGCTGCTCGGTAGACAACTCAATGTATACTAAGCTCTATGACTACTTTCTTCTATAACTGACTGCTCTGTGCTTACCGATTACATGATTTGGTAGTAATAACCGACTAGAGTATATAAAATGACTTTGAACCTAAAACTAATGGCAACTTTAGTAAATAGTAACAATCTCCCCTTTTGACATTAGTTGGGATGTTTGACAAAACTTCTTTCAAAGTCATAACTCAAAGATATATACTTACAAAATTTGACTAAACTGACAGTATATACATTTGTCAATAAATAGTATACTCAGATATACTCCTTTTATCAATATATTGTTCATAATTCTGATTATGCATGCTCTGTGATCAATATTCTGTATTAACTACTCGGTTCACTACTCGGTTGTCATTGCTCGGTTCACTGCTCGGTTCACTGCTCCCCCTGTCAAAATTATCATATATACACTATATACTATACTCCCCCTTTTTGACAAACATCAAAACTTAGTTACCATTCGGTGGAGGCAACTGGTCAAAAATGGATTTATACTTTGTCCTTGCATCGGTGAGAGCAGTAGAGAGGGCATCCTTGACACTATCCATGAGTGAATTCTGAGTTGTAATGTTGGTTATCAGTGAAATCAGTCCATCTAAAGTGCTTCCCTCTGGTTGAGTGGATAAGGAGGTAGCCTTGTTGATCCGTTCTTGGACGAAGGACAAGTGTGGAATGAATAAGGTTTGAAGAGTCATAATGTCCATCCTTATTTTGTGCTCTTCATTCCTAAATTCCAATTGTTGAGCCATGAGCTTTTGTAACTTGGTATAGAAATTCTGAATAGAATTTGTCTCAGTGGTCAATGTATGGGAGAGATCAGTGATATCTTTCTCAATCACGTCTATTTTATTCTTGATGTCTTTAATGAATAAAGAAAATGTACAAAGTTTCTGAAATAAAGAAAGAATGTGCTTGAGTTGAGGGGACAACTTAGCAATAAATTTGACAAGTTTTACTTTGCCAATAGCAATGGCTTTCTGTATTTCTTTAATCATTTTTGCAGTGAGCTCTTTGTCCTTCAATTTGCTCAAGTATTCAGATGCGTCTACTCTAGATGTCTCTATTTTAGTTAGGAGTTCATCCAGTTGAACATGGATGGCTGCATCTTTTGTCACTATAGCTTCAGGTAGCATATCTGTTAATAGTGCTTTCACCTTCTGAAGTAATCTGTTTTTCTTTTGTATAGCCATTTGCTTCTCTTGTTTTGCTTTGGCTTTGCATAGTTCACCGAATTCAATAAGTGCTTGCCCTTTTAATTTGGATATGTCTACATTTGGCAACACTATTGGTTTTGACAAATCTAACTTGAAACTATTCTTTTTCATTTTCTTTTCTTTAGATGAGGAGGTTTTCACCAGTTGAACTAATATAGTGGATTGGGAGGCTTGTTGACCCTCGGTAGGTTGCTCGGTAGAGGCAACACTTTTGTCAATTTCTTTAACCTCAGATGTAGCCTTCGGTGAATCCTTGCTCTGGGTCTCAGTTGTAACATTTTCAGTGCTAGAAGGGCCTTGAGAAGTCTGTTCCCTAGTGGCCTGAGAAGTAGCCTCTCCTTCTGTAGACTTGTGACCCTCTTTTCCTTGTTCAGTATCCTAAGGTGTCTTAGTTGAAACATGCTGAGTGACCGGAGGATAGGGCTGAACTTGTTCCAAAAATGACTCACTGGATACTAGTTTGGCATAAGCATCCCCTTCAATCATTTCCTGTTCTTGTACCTCAGTCTCCATGATATCCTCATCAATTTGTATAGTATCAGCAGGGTCTTGCTCGGTGATATCAGGATCTTGCTCGATGACATCAACTATTTCAACTTCAACTTGCTCACCAGCATTCTTGATTTGAAAAATTTCCTACCACTTTTCCTTGGTCTCATTCTCTACTTCAAGATAAAGGCCATTCATCAATTTCAAGGCTCTTTGCTTGACTAGGAAGTTTGTCTGGTAGTTTTTTAGATGTTCATTGATCTCATCTACTGACATGTCTGAGAAGAGATGTACCAGACTTCTTTCTCTCATCTATTTTTCAAGTCCATAACATATTTCCACCTGTTATCAATATGCATATATAATTCTTTTGGAAGAGAGTTAGTTACTTCCAATGGGACCAATCGGAATTTCAGAAGTGTGCAGATTACAACTTCTTCTATTTGTCTCTTTTCTGCATCATTTCTGGATTCATACTTAACATATATAAATGCTCCAAATCCACCATATTGTTTCAGATTAGCACAAAAATTATCAACGCTATGTATATCTTTCTTTTGACTCTTAAAAATTTGAAATTTGCTTGTGTCTTCAGATTCGGTGTCACTGGACTCTTTAGTCAAAATGAGTCTCCGAGCAGATTTCTTGTAAATTTTTTTAACCTTTGGTGCGGCAACATTCTTTGGTTTCTTACTCGGTGATACTGCAGATGATCTTGTGTTTGGGCGCTTTACTGAAGGAGTCGGTGATACCTTTGATGTATCCTATTTCTTCCTTTTCAAAATTTTCCCTTTAGGCAACTCGGTGCTCAATGTAATAGTTGCTTCTTGGGCTTCAGATTCTTCCTCGATGATGACTTGAATGCTCTTGATAGGTGTGGAGGAAGAACCTTCTCCAAATTTCTCTGTTAATGCCTTAATCATTTTTGTTGCTTTTCTTGTAGCCTTTGGTACTACAATGCTCATTTTAACTTTCTCTTTAACTTCTTCATATGTACCGTATCTCATCTCGGTAGCATGCCTTGGTAGTGCAAGAAAAGAATCTATCTACTATTGTGTAATGTCAAAATCAATCTCATAACCCATAGGTGGCAAAGATTGAGTTCTCGGTTCCACCGCATTGACATAGAAGTAGTCGGTGTCTACTTTAAAGCATATATTATCCTTGTATTTCTCCACTAACTTGGGTAGAATCCTATACCTGTTATGCATCTTTTCTTGAAACTTGCTAAAATAATCATCCATAATTTCATTGAAGTTATCACCTAGCTATTTGATGAAGTCATTGATTTGATGGGTGATTGGTCGGTGTAGCTCCCAAACTACATTACCAATTGATGGAAATAATTTCGCAAAATAGAAAAACATGCATACCAAAAGTGATCCAAACTTCAATGTGTTTTCCGAGTTGTTCTTCTTTGGATTCCTTATGATGTTGAGATTTTCAAACAAATTTTTCAACAACACTTCGCATAGATCAATCTTCATACCTTTCTTCACAATTTTATAGGCTAAATCGACTGCTGCACATGGTACATTGTTTTCCATTGCCGATTGAAAGAAACAATAGCCTATGACTCTAATGGCAAACTTCAGCTTTGCATCTATGACATTATTCAGTTTTAGACCTCTGCAATTGGATTCAACTCTGGTTAAAGTGATCAATTCCTTCTGTGAAATCATTTTCTGAGCTCGGGCATGGTCATAAATAGGGTAACCGGTGATCAAGTGGATGATTTCCTTGGTGATCTTGAATGGTTGCTCCTCTAACCACATGAAGTCATCATGAACTCCACTCAAAACAAATTTAACCCACTAGGGTTTGAAGACTCACGGGTAGGTTAGAGCTTCAGTCAATCCCTTGACTTTAATGTGTTCAAACTTGTTATCTAGTTTTCCATCGGTACACAACTCATCATATGTGTCCTTGATCTCAACGTGACCTAGTTCCTCAACACGACACTTAGTGAAGAATCTGACATCCTCAACTAGTAAAATCCTATCCGGAATGAGTGAAAATGGAGATTTATCATCCGGTTCAGATGCTACTTTGGGATTTAGAGAGTATTTCAGTGAGGGCTTCTCAATGTTCTCAACAACAATGGGCTTCTGGATCTTAGGTGCCATTTCAAATTTTGGATAATCACTTAACAAAAGATCCTTAGGGTTTGAAAATTTTTAAATGATAGACGCTTTCCACTTAGTAAACAGATATTCACAACTGATATGATCAGTAAACTAGCTTGAGAATGCGTTGTGATTGATGTAAATACCTTGAATTTTACTTCGGAAGAGGTTTGATTGCCTTGAATTGCTTCGCTCTGCCTTCTTGAAAACTTGGTGAGTGTAAAATGACCACGTAAAAGCTTTAAGTACACAATTTTACCTTATCGGGCTCTGTGCAGTTAGGTAAGAAAACATTAAATGCACTTAGTTCCACTTACATTTTATGCTTTTATCGAGTAGCCAGACTTTCTGTATTTACCGACTAAACAGGCTTCCAAAAGACTTGATAAAATTTCAAATTTCCTAATGCATCTTTAGCTATGAAGATTTTGAATTAAGTACATGTTAAAATAGGAACTGTTAAGATTTAAGCTTGAGAGAATGCAGTCCCTTCATACCTTCACCGATTAATTTGGAATAGGTGCACCTAACTCGGTAGGTAAGGTGCTTTCTTCATTTGACACAATTTCCTTCTTTTTCCAAATCATCTGTAATTTTCTTCTTATTTCCTTAGTGTCTCCTCTAGGTTGATCTTTGCAATCTCTAGCCAAGTGTCCAACTTTGTGACAATGAAAACATGCCATACCAGGATTTCTCCATGATCTTCGGTTGTTCATTCCAAACCTTATAAAACAGTTTGCACTTATATGTCCATATCTTCCACAACATTCACACCATATCCTTGTATTGTAATCCCATGGTACTATAGTATACTATCGGTTAAGATCTGTGTGAGTTTGGTAGCTTCTAGTATTTGCTCGATGTGCAGACCACATATAGCTCTCCTACTTAAACCAACACTTCTCAATACTGTGTCCATATCTATTGCAGTTTTTACAAAACCCTTTGAATTTTGCCTTCGGATAATTGTTAGCAGACTTTGTCCTACATTGGTTAGATGTGTGACCATATTTATTGCAGTTGTAACAATAACCATTAGACCTTGTGACATTCAGTTGCTTACCTTTTTTGATTTGGCACATGTTAGCAGTATGTCCTTGTTTTCCACAGTAATTGCAAATAATGTTCTTCTTGTTTCCATCTTTCTTTGATGATTCTCCTTTCTTGGTTGTGGTTTCCCTTCTCAGTAGAGTCTTTTCCTTTGTAACCGAGTCTTGCAACTTTGTTGGGTCTTTTTGTATTAAGTTGCTCAACCAACATCTTTGATGCTTCATAACTCTTCTTTAGTGTTTCTTTGGATTTCTTCTTTGTTTCAAGTTCATCGGTCAACCTTGATACTTCAAGTTTAAATGCTTGGTTCTCACCATCTCTTAGATTTGCTTCATGATGTGCATAACCTAATTGATATAACAGATTTTGTTGAATTCCAGTCATCCTTGTGATTTTATCATTCTTTTCAGATACTAATGCTGCAAGCTGTTGTTTTTCTCTTTCTAGATCTCTTAATTTATCCTCGGCTGTCCTCAATGCATCAAGATTTTCAGTCATCTGTGTGCTGAAATGTTCATGATCTCTCTTCATTGCTTTTAACTGATTAGTCAGTGCTTTGTTCTTTTCTTCCAGTTCTCCAATCATTTCTTCAGTCTCTTTAGATATACTATTCTTAGATGATGTCTCAATTTGTTCCACTAACTCTTGAGAGTCCTACAAATCATCAGACAATCTTCTTCTAACTTTCAAAGATTTTTGCATTTGTTTCTACATGTCAGCAATCATTTGATTAGCATGATCCAATTCATTTTGAAGATTCATAATTCTTCGAGATTGTCTATAGCCTTCCATTGATAAGATCTTTCTCTTTAGGCAATTAAACCCTTTTCCAAGATTCAGGCTCTGATACCAATTGTTAGGCCCAATATGGAAAGTTAATGTACTGAGAGGGGAGGGGTGAATCAGTACTTCAAATCTTTTCTTCAACAATAACTTTACTGTTAAGCATAAACCAAAAACTATTGTAACAAATAAATAACAATCATACATGATTCACTCCATAACACATATATTTTGGTTACGCAGAAACTCTTGGTTAGAGAGAAAAACTGCGGTGGGGATGGCACCCACAACTTCACTACTGCAATAATAAAGGTTGCTCGGTTAGAGCTACATGTTTAGCTATTTCTGATAGCATACCCTGTTAGGAGTATCAAGCTCATTAGATCTACCATGCTAAAGGATTTTACAACACTTATTCTAAATGTTGCACATGGTTAAAGGATTTACAATTTATAGACTTTGTTAGAGTCTTTTACCCTATTAAAGGTTTCTCTTACAACTCAAAATATTGCAACACAATATTACAAAATATCTACAACTTCACATCTGAAATGTTATAGCAAATTCTATGTGCTCAAAATGAGATTACCTTGCTTATAGCATACCTTGATAATCCATAGATTAACTCGGTAAACCCTTATGTTTACTCTGTTCCTTGACTGTTCTCTGAAATCCTTCTTGGTGACCTCTGTGTCTCTAACAGTCACAATACTCAGTGCTTCCTTATCTATTACACATGTCTTGCTTCATACACCTCTATATATGTTCCTCAATTCATGTTGTATAAATAGATCTCTTATGTCAGTGATCTGTTCATGCTTTGATCTTACAAACATGATTCATCGAATGAATAACTATACAAAATATTTCATTGGATAGATGACCTCAAGATCATACAAAATCTTTAAGGTGCAATTTCCTAAGTGATAATGATTCCCTGTTCCTCGATCTTGTAACACGTTTCCCATATGTGTCTAGGTTCAATGAATCTGGTAACACATTTCACTCGGTATATCATTTTTGCTGTGCAGTAGACATAGAGTGTTACTCAGTAGATAGCTCGGTGTATACTAAGCTCTGTGACTACTTTTTTCTATAACCGACTACTCTGTGATTACCGTCTGGATGATTTGGTAGTAATAACTGACTAGAGTATATAAAATGACTTTGAACCTAAAACTAATGGCAAATTTAGTAAATAGTAACACTTTGATGGCTTCCCAACTAGTTTCTTCCAAAAATGCTAGGGTTTTATGGGTCAAGAGATCATGGAGGCCTTAGAGGGTGTTAGATACTCAGGGAAGATACTGAAGGAGATCAACAATAATTTCTTAGTTCTGATTCCAAAAAAAGAGAAACCTGATAGCTTTAATGAATATAGGCCAATATCCTTGTGTAATACCCTTTATAAACTACTTACCAAAACTATAGCAACTAGACTTCAGAAACTTCTCCCTATCATCATTATCAAAGAAAAAACATGCTTTGTGCCTGATAGATCAATCTATGACGGGGTAATCATAGCTTAAGAAGCTATATATTCAATCCAACATAATGGAGCACCAAGCATGTTGGTCAAATTAGATATTAGTAAAGCATATGATAAAGTTGATTGGAAATTTTTTATGCAAATGTTTGAAAGCATTTGGCTTTACCAAATCTTGGATCAACCTTATTTTTGAATGCATATCCACCCCCAAATTCTCTATCATGGTCAATGGAACACCTAAAGGGTTTTTTAGTAGCTCTAGGGGACTTAGGCAGGGAGACCCTATGTGTCCTTTCCTCTTCATCATTATGGCAGAGGCTCTTGGTAGGTCTATCACAAAGGCTAGGGAAGAGGGTGGAATCAAAGGTATACCCATTACCAGTGGTCTAACTCCCATAACCCACCAGAAATTCATAGATGATACAATGCTTTTTGGTCAAGGCAACATTAGGGAAGCAAGGGCCTTCAAAGGTATCCTCAAATCGTACATGGAAGCCTCGGGTCAAGAGGTCAATTTGGAGAAGTCAGTTGTGTTTATGTTCAACATAGAAACCACATCTGAGAAAGAGATATGTAGGGTCTTGGAGATCAAGCCTGGTCTCCTCCCTTGCAAATATTTAGGCATCCCTTTAGATAAGGGGAGCAGGACATCTAAGTCTTGGGACCACATGGTAGAAAAAATCAAGAAGAAAATCAACACCTGGAAAGGGAAATGGCTATCCTTTGTAGACAGGGCAACCTTGGTCAAATCAGTTTTGGCAGCAATGCCCATTTACCAACTTTCTTGTCATAATTTATCAGCTAAAAAATGGGATGAGCTAAATAAACATCTTAGAACTTTCTTTTTGCAAGGTTCCAATGAAGATAAGAAAATATCACTCCTATCTTGGGATAAGATTTTTAGACCAAAAGAAGAGGGAGGAGCTAGCATTAAAAATATCCATGACCAAAGAAGGGCCCTTGGGGAAAAGTTAGTATGGATAATGTTCATTCATCCCCATTTAAAATGGGCAAGAATCTTGTACCATAAATACCTTAAAGGAGAAAACCTTATCCAAATATTTATAGAAAACAATCCACCCAGAGGCTCTCGCATATGGAACTTTATGCCAGAATGCAGAAATATTATAACAGATAAACTCACATGGAACCTAGGGTTAGGGGAAGATGCCTTGTTTTGGTCAGACTCTTGGGGAGAGTATAAGGTGATCGAGAATATACATGATTTTGGGCCTACAAGAGCACTCCTAGAATCAAATAGAGTGAAACTGATTAGGAACTACATTTCCTCCTCAGAGGATGGAGCAGGGTGGAAATGGATAGTTATAGATAATGAGGATATCCCTGTAATGGATAAAGATAATATCATGGGAATTCTAAAAGATAGAAACATCTCCTTTAGTCTAGACAAGGATAGGCTTGTTGTTGGCATATGTGCGGAGCTTGATGACATGATAATATTCTATGTTGTCATTGATGTCAATATGTTGAAGTATGAACCGGTATATTGAAGTAAACAAATTGGCAAGAGAAACAGTATGATATTATGAATTGGTATATGTGAAAAAGTAAAGTGGTATGTTGGAATGAGAACTGGTATATGGGAAGTTTTGTATCGGGGTTTCATTTGGCATGACTACTGGTTGGTAGTCTCAGCTTCAGGGTTTCCAGTTGATGTATTCCAAGCCTGTGTGATTCAACCGATGACATCTTGTGATGAAGTTAGCATTGTAATGAAGATTAGATCATGTTGCCATGTCAACCTTGTGCACGTGAAGTATTTGCTTGAGGATCTTGCATGGAGATCGATCCTATCTACCTTGGGAATGTGCAAAGTCTCTGTAAACGGTGGAGAGCATGTGATGGGTTATCAACTTCCTGAAGTAGAAAAGAATGATCGCTGGAGAATATCTTGAGATCTGTTCAATACTGTTGTATTCAATGCAGTATGATTAACAGTTAGGATTGAACCAACTGAATTGTTAAACCTAAATGTTTAGGTTTTAAGGTTTATGCTACCGACCTATCTGTTTCCTATAAGGTCAATGATGTTTTTCATTTTGAAGTTGTTGGCAAATGTTATGTGTGTATCCAAGCGAAGAGATACTTGATTCTTTCCAGACCAAAGAAGTGTGTTGATACCTGTAGAGTGTGATTACGGAAGCAAAGGAGCTAAAGAGGATCTTCCTTGGCATTGTATGCTGTTATCAGATCAGTGTATTACCTGTTGACTTCTAACCATTTTCACCAATTGGAAAATCCATTAACTGGGTAGCTTTAATAGGCTTTTGTATAAATCCTTTAATAGGGTGACTCAATTCAATGAGCTCTTCAAATCCTCTTGCGAGGTAACCTTTAACAGGGTTCTAACCTTTAACTGGGTATTTCGCCATCCCTTAACCGGGTGATCCCTAGCAGGATCGGTTCCTAGCAGAACCTATTGTAAAAGTCTTTAATCGAACTAGGCTCCTAATAGAGAGGAATTTAGAAGAGTTCAAAGAACAACTTGTGGGTATTCATCCCCACTATGGTTTTTCCTAGTTGGGTTTCCACGTGAAAAATCAGTGTGTCATGTGTGATTCTTTTCATGTGATAGTTTAGTGTTTTATGTTAAGTGGTAATGCAAGTTGATTCAATGGTCGTAAGTATTTCTGATGTATTAATTGCTTAATCTTTTGGGTGAAGTTGTGATAAGGTATTAGGTCTTGAATTGATCTAGGTGTTACCGGTTTGTGTGTTTCATAGTCTTACTATGTTGTTACTGGTAGTGCCCTGATTTAGACCGGTGTTAGTGTTTACCAGTTAAGTGCAGTCTTTGTAGTCAAACTGGTTTAGGGAAAAAAATTTTGCCTGTACTGATTCACCCCCCCTCTCAGTACTGGTTTGGTACTAACTGTTCATCATTATTTATTAATTGGTATCATAGCATCTTCCAGGTCCTTTATGTTGTAAGCTTAACCGCTTGAGGAAAAGATCCTACTCTAATGATGAAGAGGGAAGGTCCAAAGTTCAACATAGATAACTTTAAGATATGGAAGGACAGAATGAAGATCTACATTAGAAGCATGGGTGCTCAATACTAGAGTTATGTTGAGAATGCTTATGTTATCCCTACCGGTACTCTCACTGATGATCAAAGAAGAGAGATTCAGGAGAATCGGGAAGTCATGGAAGCCCTAATCAGCAGTCTATCTGACATTGAGTTTATTGATGTTCAGGATAAAGACAATCCCAAAGAAGTATGGGATGCTTTGGAGAATATCTATGGCAATGATGAGTATGTGAAACAAGCTAAGGAAGAGAGCCTTAGGGGAAAGTTTGAAGACATGCATATGATTGAAGGAGAGACCATTCAACAATATGGAATAAGAATAAAAAATGTTGTTGGAGAAATCAAGAGTCTAGGAGGTAAAATAGATGATTCAACTATTGTTAGAAAAGTCTTGAGATCCTTGTTACCAGTCTATGCATTAAGGGTTGCTGCTATTCAAGAGTTGAGGTCTATAGACAAGACTAAGGTATCCCTAGACTCCATCATTGCTAAGTTGACCGCATATGAGCTAAATATATATGATGGTAGTATTCAAAAGACTGAATTAGCCTTTAGAGCATCTTCTGCACCATCTAGAAAGGGAAAAGAAGCTAGTACTAGTTGTGAACCAAGACAAAGTAGAGAAATGGATGATGAGGAGATCCTTATGGAATTTGAAGCTCTTCTTGCCAAGAGACTTCCTAAGGGAACTGGTAAATATAGAGGTAAGCTCCCTTTGAAATTATTTTCTTGCAAAAGGATAGGACACATTGTTGTAAGCTATCCTAATGGTGAAAATAAGGACAAACCGGAGAAGTTCAAGAAGTTCAAAGGAGGAAACATGAGAAACTATTTTGTAGTAGTTGATGAAGGTGTCACTGATGGGGAATCAGAAGATGAGGAAAGTGAAGACATTGTGTTTGTAGCAGTTAAGGAAGATGTGTCAGACAAGAAGGCTCTTGTCTCTTGCTTTGATAATTCCAATGAGTGGATTATTGATAGTGGTTGTTCTCACCACATGACTAGTGACCGAAGTATGTTTCTGTCTCTAGAAGAGTATGATGGTGGTGTGGTCCAATTTGGTAATGATGCACCATGTATGGTAAAAGGCAGAGGGTCCATCTCTCTAAATGGAAAAAGTACTGATGATAATGTGTATTGGGTAGAAGGTCTCAGGCACAACCTTTTGAGTGTTGCCTAGCTGAATGATAATGGACTCACTCTGGAATTCAAAGATGGAGTGTGCAAAATAAAAGGAAAGAGTGGTGAACTAATGGCCATCGGTATGCAGACCAGAGGTAGCTTATTTCAATTAAATGCAAATATCAATATATGTCTAATGGCTAAGTTTGATGATAGATGGATATGGCATAGGAGACTACCATGCAAACTTTGATAATATTGTGAAGGCCAATAAGATCAAGATAGTTAGAGGATTGCCTATGCTAAGTGAACTAGAGAATCCTTTGTGCACGGAGTGTCAACTAGGGAAAATGTCTTCCTCAACCTTCAAAGGTAAATCTTTCACTGTAGATAATTTACTTGATCTTGTGCATACTGATTTGTGTGGTCCTTTGAAAACTAGGAATGTGTAGGGAGATAGGTACTTTATGATTCTCACTGTTGACTACTCAAGAATGATGTGGGTCACATTCTTGAAAGATAAGTCTGAAGCTTTTGGAAAGTTCAAAGCTTTCAGAGCACTATTCGAAAAGGAAAGTGGTAAGAGGATTAAGTTCCTAAGAACTAATCAAGGAGGAGAATTCACTTCTAGTGAATTCAACAAGTACTGGTTAAAGAATGGCATGAAGAGGCAACTGTCTGCCCCCCAAACTCCACAGCTGAATGGCCTAGTAGAGAGGAACAACTAGACTGTAGTTGAAGCAACTAGAATGATGCTGATTCAAGGGAAGGTTGCTCACACCTTCTGGAGAGAAGAGGTGAGCATTGGAGTCTACACTATGAACTGGGTACTCATCAAGAAAGGTAAGCATAAAACTCCTTATGAGTATTGGACCAATAAGACACCAGTGGTAAGATACTTTAGAGTTTTTTGTAGCAAGTTCTATATCAAGAGGAGTGAACACTAGAGAAAGTTTGATGCAAAATGTGATGAGGGAATATTTCTAGGGTATTCCACCAAGAGCAAAGCTCTCAAATGTTTCAACAATAGGACTTAGAGAATTGTTGAAAGTATCAATGCTAGAGTTGATGAAACCTCTGAGAAACCTAGGGAAATCGACAGTAAGCGAGTGGTAGATGAACCAATTGTAACCTTCTAGGAACCGGTTGCAAAATAGCCTAGTACCAATAACAGTGCTTCTACATCGGTAGATGCTGATGCTGATGAAGATGAGGATGAAGAAGAAAAGAAAGAGGAAACAACTAAGATCATTCCTAGGTATGTAAAGATGAAACATGATCCAAAGTAGATCATAGGAGATAAGGATGCAGGAATTCTTACAAGAAGAAAGGTCAGGGAAAATTCTTGCATGATCTCTTAATTTGAGCCTAAAATTTTTAAAGAGGCACATAAACATGAAGAATGGATCAAGGCAATGGAAGAGAAACTTGACCAGATAGAAAATAATGGTACATGGTCTTTGGTACCCAGACCTAAGCATAAAAATGTCATTAGCACCAAATGAGTTTTTATAAATAAGCTGAATGAAGATGGCAAAGTGGTAAGAGACAAAGCCAGACTGGTGTGTAAGGGATATGCTCAAGAAGAAGGAGAAGACTATGGAGAAACCTTTGTTCCAGTAGCTAGATTGGAAGGAGTTCGTATGCTTCTTGCATATGCAACCTTCAAGGGATTCAAAGTATATCAAATGGATGTAAAATCTGCATTTCTGAATGGAATACTTGAAGAGGAGGTGTATATAGAGCAAATAGATGGGTTTGCCCTATCAGAAGATAGTGACATGGTTTGTAGGCTACATAAAGCCTTGTATGGATTGAAGCAAACACCTAGAGCATGGTATGAATGCTTACACTCTCATCTTGTGAAGATAGGATTTGAAAGAACAAGTGAAGATATCAATATCTATTTGAAGTCAAAAGGAGATCAAATTCTAATCTATGAAGTATTTGTTGATGACATAATTTTTATTGGAGATGACAAGATGAGTCATGATTTTGTAGATGAGATGAAGAAGGAATTTGAGATGTCACTTATAGGGGAGATTAAGTTCTTCATTGGACTATATATTCAACAAATGAAAGATGGTATCTTTATCACTCAGTCCAAGTATGTCAAAGAGGTGTTGAAGACCTTTGGCATGGAAGACAACAAACTGGTTGGTACACCGATGGTGACTGGTTGTAAATTGTCAAAAGAGGATGACTCAGTGTTGGTAAATGAGAAGGAATACCGATCAATGATTGGTAAGTTGCACTATGTAGTACATAGCAGACCAGACATTGCACATGCAGTGGGCATTACTGCATGGTTCTAGAAAGGTCCAAGAGAATCCCACTTGGTAGCAGTCAAATGGATTCTTGGATATCTGAAGGGAACTATTGACTATGGATTATGGTATCCATACAGTAATGATTTCAACCTCAAAGTGTTTACAGATGCTGATTGGGCTAGTAATGTGGACGATCAGAAGAGCACAACTGGTGGTGCATTCTTTCTTGGTGGTAGACTAGTCTCATGGATGAGTAAGAAGCAGAGTTGTATTTCTCAGTCTACAATAGAAGCAGAATATGTTGCAACATTTATGAACTGTACTCAAACAATTTGGATGAAACATGCATTTAGTGGTTTCAAAGTTCCTGTATCTGAACCAGTAAGTATATATTATGACAACACAAGTGCAATTAATATTTCTAAGAATCCGATTTTAAATGCTAGAACCAAGCACTTCAAGCTCAAGTATCATTTCTTGAGGGAGAAGGTTCAGAACAAAGAAGTTGTATTGGAACATGTTTCCAGTACGGAGCAGTTAGCAGACATATTCACCAAGCCTCTATCGAAGGCTACATTTACCTATTTAAGATGTGAATTAGGGGCGTTGTCCCTTCAAGAGCTGAACTAAATGTGTGTTCTCCACATCATTCAAGTATTGCATTGATAAATCTTTTTTAGGATTGGTGTGTTGAAGGATACTACTCCTTAGGGGGAGCAACATAGTGGAACATAGATGTTTGTGCCTCCACTTTGGCATTGTTGTCAAAGGGGGAGAAGATGTGAAGCAAAGAAGATATATGCAGTATTGGGGAGAAGATGCGAAGTAGAGAGATATCTTTGTATATTGCCTCAATGCCAAAGGGGGAGATTGTTGGCATATGTGCAGAGCTTGATGACATGATAATGTTGTATGTTGTCATTGATGTCAATATGTTGAAGTATGAACTGGTATATTGAAGTAAGCAAACTGGAAAGAGAACTGGTATGATATTGTGAATCAGTATATGTGAAAAAGTAAAGCGGTATGTTGGAATGAGAACCAGTATATGGGAAGTTTTGTATCGAGGTTTCATTTGGCATGACTACCGGTTGGTAGTCTCATCTTCAGGGTTTCCGGTTCATGCATTCCAAGCCTATGTGATTCAACTGATGATATCTTGTGATGAAGTTATTATTGTAATGAAGATTAGATCATGTTGCCATGTCAGCCTTGTGCGCGTGAAGGATTTCCTTGAGGATCTTGCATGGAGATTGATCCTATCTACCTCAGGAATGTGTGAAGTCTCTGTAAACGTGGAGAGCGTGTGATGGGTTATCAACTTCCTGAAGAGGCAAATAATGAACGTTGGAGAATGTCTTGAGATCTATTCAAGACTGTTGTATTCAATGCAGTATGATTAACGGTCAGGATTGAATTGACTGAATTGTTAAACCTAAATGTTCAGGATTTAGGGTTTATGCTACCGACCTATCTATTTCCTACAAGGTTGATGATGTTTTTCATTTTGAAGTTGTTGGCAAATGTTATGTGTATATCCAAGCAAAGAGATACTTGATTCTTGCCTGACTAAAGAAGTGTGTTGATACCTGTAGAGTGTGATTGCAGATGCAAAGGAGCTAAAGAGGTTCTGCCTTGGCATTGTGTGTTGTTATCAGATCAGTGTATTACCTATTGACTTCTAACCATTTCAGCAATTGGAACATCCCTTAACCGGGTAGCTTTAACAGGCTTTTGTATAAATCCTTTAACAGGGTGACTCAATTCAATGATTTCTTCAAATCCTCTTGTGAGGTAACCTTTAACAGGGTTCTAACCTTTAACCAGGTATTTAGCCATCCCTTAACTGAGTGATCCCTAGCAGGATCGGTTCCTAGCAGAACCTATTGTAAAAGTCTTTAACCAGACTAGGCTCCTAAAAGAGCGTACTTCAGAAGAGTTCAAAGAACAACTTGTGGGTATTCATTCCCACCGTGGTTTTTCCTAGCCAGGTTTCCACATGAAAAATCAGTGTGTCATGTGTGATGCTTTTCATGTGATGGTTTAGTGTTTTATGTTAAGTGGTAATGCAAGTTGATTCAATGGTCATAAGTATTTCTGATGTATTACTTGCTTAAGCTTTTGGGTGAAGTTGTGATAAGGTATTAGGTCTTGAATTAATCTAGGTGTTACTGGTTTGTGTATTTCATAGTCTTACTATGTTGTTACTAGTAGTACCCTGATTTAGACCGATGTTATTGTTTACCAGTTAAGTGCAGTCTTTGCAATCAAATTGGTTCAGGGAAAGTTTTTTTGCCTATACTAATTCACCCCCCCTCTTAGTAACGGTTTGGTACTAACTGTTCATCATTATTCATCACTTGTGTGGGATGGCTCCATGAATGGGGAATACAATTCCAAGGATGGGTATAATCACATCACTAAAGCTCAACCTAGACCCAAGCCGAAGTTGCCTCTGAAACTTTGCTGGGACAGGTATTGCCTACCCAAAGCTGGAGTCTTCACATGGCTTTCTCTCCAGAATAAGCTCTAGACTGCTAAAAAAATTAGGAGGATGGGGTATGAGGGACCTAGTAGATGCCTTCCATGTGAAAAGGATGAAGAGGAAACAAACTACCTCCTCCTTAATTGCAACTATGCAAACCAATGTTGGATGTGGTTTACCCAAAAACTAGGCTGGTCCTCTACCTTTCCTCAAACTATTTTAGGAATGCTCAAAGATTGGCCTATACTAAGAAGAGGCTATCTATTTGAAGGCTTATGAATATCACTTCTATTTACCATAATTTGGGAATTGTGGAAGGAAAGGAATAGGCATCTTTTCAAAAATGAAAAATTAGAAGTGAAGCGGGTAATCAATAAAATTGAGGCTGCTATGATTGAAAAAATCAACAGTATGATCAAATTCGATCTAAAGAATTCTATAGTAACTTATTGGGATGAGAAGATGAAGGGGATATGGGAGGGAATATCTATCCCACCCTATATTGAGGATGGCCCTGAAGTAAATCTAAGGAAAAGAGCTGAATGTAAGTGGTAACCTCTAGGTGAGGGATGGTTGAAGCTAAACTTTGATGGGGCTTCTCGAGGCAACCTAGGGGTAGCAGGGATAGGATTCTCTCTCCATAAATGGTAAGGAAAGGAAATTTCCCTCAGGGTTTACCCAATAGGTAATAAGTCTAATAATTAGGCTTAACTAGTTGCCTTGCTGGCATGCCTTTATATTTGCAGAAAGTTGGGAGTGAAGAATTTGGAAATTGAAGGGGACTCAGCAATTATTATCAATGCTCTAAGAAAAGGTAGTTTTCCCAATTGGAGACTCAAATCTCTATTGACATGGGCCATTGAATTATGCAAGGGTTTCAAGAGATTTACGATCAATCACATCTATAGGGAAGGCAACAAAAGGGTTGATGAGTTAGCTAACTTGGGAGTTGATGGCATTCATCTTCCCTGATGATCTATCTTAGGTCATGTCATCAAAAGGAAACAACAAAGAAGTTGAGCTTGCTTTCTTAGGAGTAGAAGACGTGGAGTTATAATCCTAGGAAAAACCAATGCTATGCCTGATAAGGCAATGCCTCCATCAGTTTAGCGAAATCCATATGTTATCCCCAATAGGAGGATAATTCTCCCTCCTGCTCTCTTAGATGTTAGCAATATCTTATTCTTGTCCCTTTTAGGCACTTTAACTACTCTAGGCTCATTCTTTTACCCCTTCTGCTCTTGTTGGCCTCTCTTTAGCAAGCCCATCTTAGGAATCATCTATTATGGAGCTCAAAGTAGCAGATTTGAAGTCATCCCAATGACCTGATGAAGTTTCCTTTGACCATTGGGGTAGAATCGGTGATCGGGTGGACTTGTTTGGCATTACACTGATACTCGATGGTTTCACCTTAGGCAATCAGGGTTTCCATCTGCTATCGGAAGTTTAGGATTGGAGATACGCCGATACTCGATGAAGTCACCTTAGGCGATCGAGTTGTCATCGACTATCAGAAGGACTGCAAGGAAGCTATGCCAAAGTCCGATGGATCCTCCTTGGGTCATGAGAGTGTTATCGGCTATTAAAGGAGTCTGTGAGAAGCTACGTCAATATCTGATGGATCTGTCTTCAGTGATCAGGTTTGTCATTGGCTATCAGAGAGGTAGTTTTGGGGTTATGCCGACACACGATGGAGATGACTTGTTTGGAGCCACGTGTTTAGGAACCTGTTGGTAAACAGATTTGTCACTACGGTCGTTTACCTAAAACTGACCCTATTTGCCTGATAAGTAGTGACAAACATTCCAATAGTTGGAGAGATCGTTCTGTGAAACACGATCTTCCTCTGCATTTGAGAGGGGTAGCTCCCTCGTATGATAGGGGTGTTTAGGATTTTCGTGTACTTTTAACCTGAAAGTACATAAAGGAGAAAACATAGAACTAAAAGGAAATAAAGATAGAAACCCCAACAATAGACATATGACCATCAACTGAGATTTCTCAACATTCACAACAAATTACGAGGGGAGTTTGTAACGTAATATGCTTAGCCATGAGATGATGACAAAGAAGAATGACAAATCTCAACATACGCAGAGATAAGATACTTCAACACATTCAAACTGAGATACCAAAGGTTGCTTGTGCATCATCACATCAATTGTACAAATCACATATGCATAAAAAAGACTACCAATTTGACATATGAGAAATTGGCAATAATAACACATGAATACATTTAGAACATACGAACTAAGACGTATTCTTCATTATCCTTTTGGAAATATACAAGTCCAAAATCCTTTCTATACATAGTGCAAATCAAAATGTCATTACAAGTTTCTCCTGGAATTCTAGCAAAGTTTTCCCCTCTATAAAAAGTCTCCCCCTCTTAGATTACCAATAGCCTTGTATTTATAGGCTTCCCAGAATAACCACCTTAGTAGCTAACTCTATCCTGGGTTAATAACTAACTCTTTTCTGCGTGAATTTCAAAGAGTTAGTAACTTACACACTTATGCACAAAAAAGTCAACTTCCTAACCTTTAGTTACAATGAGTGACAAAAAGTCACCTTTACCAAAATGGTAACCTAAAACCAATATTTCCAAAGAAAGTGCAAGTTACTTGATTTGTCAAGATGACCATTATGTCTTTTTCCAATACATGGCCAAATCATACATTCTAACTGCATTTGCTAAGCACCTTTCCTTTCTATGAACATAATGCCTTCTTGAATAATAATGGGAAAGCTTGCATTAGGTATGACTAATTCTCTTTCCTTCATTTTCATTGTCACCTTTCATATCTCAACAAGCATCTTGGGAAAAATACTTGTCATCGCAAATCACCCTAGACATTAGCCACTCCTCAATCATCTTTGTCACAATCCTAAAGGATGACACAACATTCACACATATTCCTTCCTTTGCCAACTCCACTACAACACTCTTCATCAAACCCCAACAGAGCATTCTTGGAAGCCATGTAACCATGAGAGGCATTATCAATCTTCATTAGTCCCAAAACACTGCAATTGAAGAGTATGGAACTAGAGTTGCATGGAATCATGACCCTTGCAACGTGCTTCATTCCTAACATAGCTCCTATAACATTCACAGCTATCACTCTTTCCCAAGTCTCAACAGAGACCTGTGCGATGAAATTACCATGAGCATGCAATATACCCACATTGTTCATCATGATATCTAGACGCCCCTTCTCCTCCATCGCTCGATCTATGACCCCTTTCACATGGGTCTCTATTGCCACTTCACACTTCACAAATGAAGCATTCCCATCAAGCTCTTGACTAACTTTAACCCCTCCCTCTTCATCGATGTCAACAATGTACACATAAGCACCTTCTGCCACAAATTTCCTAGCCGTGGTTGCACCTATACTATTTGATCCACCTATCAAACTGTTCACGTGCGCTGTCTGTGCTCTCCCTATGCCCACGGTCTGCATTTGGTAGACATCCAACAATCATCGCACTTCATGAGACCACATTTCTTTGAGGAATTCTGTCAAACTATTCACGGGCGTTGTCTATGCATTCCACATTTCCCACGATTTGCAGCAGCATAAAAAAAAATGATATCAAAGACCAGCTTGGCTGGAAACAACATTTAGTTCACACACCTTGTCACATTATCATGCCTTGAGACCACGTAACTGTGAGGGATGATACCAAATAGTGTATGTGCACTGCTGATAATCTCTGTATTCTTTGAGGAACTTATGCCAAACAGTTAACATGCATTGTCAAACGCATTTCCTATGCTTCCCTGATGCATTCTTATCTGCCACGATATTCTATCAAACAGTTCACATGCCACGTCAAGGCTCCCATGATTTGCATTTCACGTGTTCCATATCAACTTGAGGTAGTCTTCCAAATAATTAAACACCTATGAGTGGCATTAATCCAAACACTTTGAGAGCTTCCTCGCAAACTCCATTCCATGCATATCCTGTATTCATCGCATTCCATGAGACCACATTTCTTTCAGGAATTCTGTCAAATGGTTCACATGCATTGTCTGGGCTGCCATGGTTTACATTCGCTGGTGACATTCTCTTCCTTTGTGATGGCTTGTCAAAGAGTAAATTCCTTGGTCTATGGTTGCATTATCACATGGACTGTGGTGGTCTCCCAAAATAGTTTATGTACATTTTCTCAAAACAACAGCTACGCCCCTATATTCTGCATATCAATCATACCAAGCAGCTGCAACTCCACACTTGACAAAGTTATTTGATCCTCTATGCTATGATGAGAATCACGGTAGATTAACTCAACCTCTGCTAAAGGCATTCATTCATTCTGACAATCTATGCCTTTCAGACTTTGCATCTATATTCCATTTTTGATATGTCTGTGCTTCTTTCAGTACATTGATAAATGTTCATAATCTGCCAGTTGAAGCTCTCTTTTTTTTGTTTTTAAAACTCTTATTCAAAAAGGTTAAGAATGCTCACTTTTTGAGCATTTCTAACCTTCTTTGAAAAAGTGGGACCCGCAAGGTTAAGATATGAGGTTAGAAATGCTCAAAAAGTGAGCATTTCTAACCTTTTTGGCAAAAGGTTAAGAAATGAGGTTAAGAATGCTCAAAAAGTGAGCATTTCTAACCTTGTGCTTCAACGAGCTATCCTTTACACCTTGGAAACCATTTTTCATTGAGAATGAATCAAGGAGGAATGCCACCGATGTCTGAAGATGATTTTCTTATCGCAAATGACCAAACATATTGAAATAATTTAAAATATTAAATTATCATTTGAGAAATAATTTAAATATTTTAAATATATCGCTTTGGCTAGAGAAAAATGGTATAAATTTCAAACGGTAGGGAGTTAGGTCCTAAAATTCAAAACACATGTTAATGAAAGGGATAAAGGTCCACACAATTATTTACAGCTCATGATGAAGCCTTAAATGAGATATTTTAATCATTTGGGAGCAACAGACACCAAAAATTGAAAGTTTAAAATATGACAAAGTATGAACTGGGTTCAGGTGAAAGTTGGCTACACGATATAAAATGACGTTTAGATCCCGACTGTCAAGTGATCTCCCTCAATTTGTGGTAATTCTCAAAATTCTTCCATTTTTTGGATTTTAACTAGTAATGACCTTGGACAATGCGTTCATTACTTACGCGTAAACACTCATTGGACCTTTACTCGACATTGAGATCGATTTGAAGTTCAAATTTTATGTAGGACAAATATGGGGGAAATAGAACCGCATACTTGTTTGTCGGGGATCGGGGTAACCTCGTTGAGGGTCTTCCGATGACTGATAAGGTGCGACTGACTGCGGGTGCTCACTTCGAGAAAAAGTTCAAAAGATGAGCTCGTGGTCACATTAGAAGCTCCTATCAGTATATTTGAATAAGAACAAATGCGATTCCTAGGTGCATGTGGGATAATTATTAGATGTCAAACCAATTGGTCCAAACTTTCAGTTGAGCTTGGCCTCCCTTTAGCAAGCCCATCTTAAGGAATCAGACCAATATATATATTCATATATATATAAACTTTCATATATATATATATATATATATATATATAGAGAGAGAGAGAGAGAGAGAGAGAGAGAGATACATGTATATGGATTTATATATATATAGTCACACATATATACATATAATTACATATATATGCATATATATGCTTATATAAGTTAGATTTATATTCAGCCATTCTCATACATATATATATAGGTATATGTATTTATATATACATATAAATTTTCATACATACATATATATATATATATATATCCACCCACCTTCCCACTTATATATATATATATATTTATATACATATAAATATATATATATTTATATACATATAAATATATATATATTTATATACATATAAATATATATATATTTATATACATATAAATATATATATATTTATATACATATAAATATATATATATTTATATACATATAAATATATATATATTTATATACATATAAATATAGGTATATATTTATATGCATGTATTTATATGTATACAAATACATATACAGGTATATGTATTTATATATACATATAAATTTATATATACATATTCATTTATACACACACACACACACACACACACATATATATACTCTCTCTCTCTCTCACACACACACACACACATATATATATACCTATATCTATATATATATACCTGCATCCTCCCACCTTCCCACCTTCGAGGCTTAGGCTATTTCAATGAAGATTGCCAATAAATCATTGTCTCGGCGATCCTAACTATTATAAGTGTTAGATCTCCCTCCCTCGTAATTATCTCGGACATGACATCTACTGGCACTCTTTATTCCACCTCATTAACCCACTTCAAATTGTGAAACCCGGTCGTACCCTCTTATGAGAAATTCACCTCACCGGCTGAGTTGTATCAATCATCTCCGCACATGCCGATCATGCATATATTAAATAGACACTAAGCATGTGCGACATTGAATGAGGGAATCTCGAGGATGGTCTTGCATTCATTTCTATGCGATATGCCTCTCAAGCAAGTACTATCACCAATGTTTTAATCATTCTGGCTCATTCTCAATTAAATTCACTTCATTCTCACACCCAACTTTCAAGACAAACTTCTATCTTTATAATCACTGGTTCTTCTTTGTCTCTTCATTCTCTGCTAAGAAAAATTCAAATTACCATGGATACTATACTTAAGCTCTAAAAGACACATGACCATTCCTAGGGAAATAAAGGTAGCCCGACTGATAGGCCTCTTGAAATTTCCTCACGATTTGGTCGTCAACGGGGTTACTCAAATTTTAGGGGAAGATTTCATCACCAATAAGGATAGGACCAGAGTAAATTTTGATATTTCCTCTATGTTCCTAGCTGTAGTACTCCATTTCGAGCCTAATAGGGATTTCATGAGGGAATTATGTTTAAAGGTTTTTAAGAAAATCATTCTCGTAGAGCTTGACCGAGTAATGATGAATGTTACTACTGATCTCTTGGCCCCCAAGCCAAGGCATTATGATATCTTCATGCAAAACAACCGCCAGGTTCCTTGGTTCCCAATTCTGATTCATGATAATCCCATGAAGTTTGCCAATAGAAGGCCCAACATCTAGAGGAATGTCAATTTCCTCATGTGGTGGTTCAATGTGAAAATTCCTTCCTACAACCACTAGTTGGCAATATACCTCCAGGATGAAGGTCGCAACAGGGACATGATAGCCGAGATGGAGAATCTGAAATCCTCTGATTCGCCAAAGGGCTCTCCATCGGACCAAGCAGAGGCTCGAGGGAAAGGGCCTGCCTTTTGAGGAAGATTTTGTTGCGACAATCTGTTTAATCTAAGCTAAGCTAATCTATGAAAGACTTGTATACTTTACTATTTTTATATAGCAACTGACTTGCTTTTTGAAGTTATACGTATATAGTAATTAGATGCTCAAAATAACTATTATCATATGCAGACGCTTAAGATAACTCCTACAATATGCAATACCTTTCTTAGTGGCTTTCACATATTTAAATCAACAATATTAGGATGTAGGAAGGATGCATTTTATGTTATAGGTTTTATTAATGAAGTATCTATCTCAGCATAAGTATACACACATAGATGCAGGTGTGCTCATATAATGCAAGGAAGACATATTAACACATTTGCATTTCATGTGGCTATAGGTATGATGTTGTAGATACTCCTATTAATATTTCACCTTCATGCATCTATGATCATGTGGATGGGGTACATTGCATACCTTTAACTCCTTCGACGGCTTGACCATGGTTATAATGGTCCTAGTTAGTTTTATATTTTTATTTTTTGTAGAATGCAATTCAGCAGGACAACCTTATTCTGGGAATTCTCTCTTTGATGTCTTATCTAGTGGAATGTTGGGAAGAACTGGCCTTATTATGTCTCCAAAGAGGTTTTGGTCTATGTTTTATCTTTGGTTTCTCTGTAAGGAGTTGTGGGGTCTTATTGATCCTTTATCTGAATGGCTCCCCATCTCCTAGTATAGTGCTATGATATCTCTAAACTTTGATATAGGCAAGGTTTTGGATTTGAAGTTCTTTTCATTTCTAATAGCTCTATGGTTGTTGCTGCTTTAATGATAAAGGCTTGGCATCATAGATAGAGTATATTTGTTGGCTAACATCTCTTGAAGTGATTTAATGTAGAACAGGTTCGAAGGTTTTTGCAGGGATGGTCACGGTTAGCTTAAAGGGGATTAACCCTTTGAGGGAAGTGGGGCATTATTAATCAAACAGGGAGTTTCTTGATGTTGTTTATTTCAGTCATGCTTTGTATTGTTTCTCCTGACATCGATCTTAGTCGTAAGGTGTGTTAAGATCCTTTGCAGATTAGGGGAATAGTTTGTACCTATTTTTCGTGAGATTAGCAACAAAGGAATAAAGGTTAGAGCTGTCGCTGGGGCATCATATTCGAAGACATCATTCTCAAGAAAGGGTCAGTTTTTAGTGCATCAGAAATCTTGGTTGAAATTTTCTTTCAAGAAGTTTTAGCCAGGATGTAATTTACCCAGGGACTCATGTATCTTCTACTAAATTATCAGTTAACTATAACATTAGATTCTGATCCTCCAATGGATCTAGGTGAGACCAGAGGTTTTCTTCCCTCCATTCTTTCCTACCAGTGCCCACACTAAATGGAGTTGTAATTACTTTTTTTAAATAATTAAATTTCTTTGGCTTCGACCTTTTACCGATAAAAAAAAAACCCAAAAAAAAAACCATTAAACAATAAATCAATTAAATTAATTAAATTAATCTCAATTAAATAAATATAACCCTCATCAATATTAATTATCAATAAAATAAGCAAAAATCATACTATAGAATAAATTAATTAAGACATTAATAAATTACATTATCCCATTAATTAATTAAATATTAATCATACACTCACATACTCAATCAATCTGACGAAAGGGAAACGCTGACACAAGACTAGCCACCAACTTACGCCACAAAATGACCGATATGGTGAACAACTAAGCCTAGAGTGAGTGAGGGGAACTCATGCCATCTCCGACAACTTTTCATTGAGTTTGGACACACTCAGACCTGTGAGACCAAGTGGAGTTGATGTTCGGTCCCTACAATCCTACAACCACCACTAAGTACAATACAATACATATACAACATATATCATTATGACAAACAGGCAAGTGAAAAGAGAATCACAATGCCATATTGTGTTCATAGTGACTGATATGACATCGTCTCTAATCATGAAGACATTGGAAGACAATCACAAACATCGTTGCATCAACTTAGCCATCATAATCATTGAGTAGGGTTAGTGTAATCATAATGTCATCAAAATCTCATAAGAAATATGACCCATCATGAATAATGAACACATATAAACCATCAAATATAGATCTATCATCATCCATTACAATCATGGAATATGGTTAGTACACAGAACGATATAATCAAATCACCATTAAGTAGACTAAGCTATATCAATACAATCCTTTGATGTACAAAAGATAAGATGAATCAGGGAGGGACACTACATCCTTCCCTCATTGGGCTCGACTTACTCCTGGAAGTCGCCAAGGGTTAATTTGAAAGCTTACACACGTCAACCCAAAAATTCTTAATTTAAGCATTTTCTAGTTCAAGGTAAGATAATGAAAACAAAAGTTTACTTTCTATGCTTCAATTGTCCAAAGTAAATACATTACATAAGGGAAAAAACAAGTCACAAAACTCTATTAAGTATGCTAAATCATTAAAATATTTTCAAAGGAAAATTTATTTAACCACATTTTGCAAGACTTAAACCATAATCCATGTATCCAGGTTAGCATCTATAAGCAAAAATTACAATAAATCACACTATTCAAGCATGGCAATACTTCTTTAACATCTAGTTTTATGCAATTAAGAAGACAAATATACATTTTACACAATAGACTACACATAGGAACATCCTTAATAAGCCACATGTCACACACCTATATGAGGAAAATTAGAATAAACTTCCTTCATGATCAATAGAATCAAGAGATTCTTGCAACTACTAGAAATCTATGTTTTATAATTTTCAAAGGAAAGAAAGATTTGCAATATTCAAACTTCTCAATCCCTAACACACTTTTGTTGAGCTACTCAGATACAAGCATTTATGGATCTATCATCCAATCAATTATTCAAAGGCACTCTAATTCATTCACTTTGAATGATATATATACATAAACACTCAATGAAGATATGAAATCAACAGTTGTTTTTTCTTTTATCTACTTCACATATTACAAATTCTTCAAATTCCACTACTCTTCTATTAAACATTTCATGGAATCTAAAAAATTCCAATACATATCATGTTATAAGCATATTTCATTACTGCAATAATATCATTATTATCTAATTGTTCACTTGGGCTAGTGCACTTCTCCACGGTGTCCTCCCTTACACACACTATTAGAGGTCCAAAATGAACATGATATGACACAAAATGAGGGCCCACAATACTCAACATACATAATGACCACTATGGATAACAAGAAGGAAGTCTAAAAGGAGAAGATCATCATATCCAACATTAAATCATGAAAAGAAAGATAATTTGCTGGTGAAATCAATCAAGAAATAAAGTGTGTCAAGGCCACCACAAGAACAAAACAAATGAAAGGAGGAATTAATGGTCAATCCTAAAGAAAAGAGGTCCAAAAATCAAATTAACTCCAATGATTCTTCACAAAATCATAAAATAACTCAAAAGAAAATAACTAGGGTAAGAGTACAAAGTTGTGTCACACTTTTATAAAGGAATGGTCAAAGCTGATTCAAATTTTTGAATTAAATCAATAGAAAGTGAAATGTATGTTTTGAATTTTGAAATGATGTAAACTAATTAAATTTATATTCTTTTGTCTATTTTATGTTTGTAATTTTAACAAAAAATTAATTTTATTTTTTTTTGGCAAAGGTGGCAAGCCACTTAATAGATTTATATATAATAAATTGGTTCAAGAGCTCCTAGAGGAAAGAACCAATGAAAAAAACCTCCATTCCTTGCTCAAAATACATAATATATAGACAAACTGGCTCGACTAAATAGACTGGCTATTTGCACCTAGACACATTAGTTTCCCAATTTACATTTAGGCTATGTAAAATAGCCAATCAAGGAAACATAAAAAAAAACTATTCTATAAACCAGTAAAGGCTTAGCCAATAAATTCCCTATATTATCCTATACAATCAGAATCACAATTAAATAATTTTTTATATTTTGATTGTATATATTTACTAGTCCAAATGATACTAGAATAGACTAGAACTAATACCAAAAGATCTAAATCTGCAAATGGATACCATTACAAAATATACTCTAGATGTCTTCAAAAAAGAAAGTGTCTTCATACACTTTTTGGTCTGCAACTGTAAAACTCAAAGGGCACCAAAGGATGGGCACTGTTAGTCCTAACCGATGCTGAGAGGGGAGGGGTGAATCAACACTTGATCAATTTTTCACAATTAAATTTTTTAACTCTAATCTTCATTTATCTAATATTCATCAATATACTTAATCACTGAAGTAGAATATGCAAGCATGAAAAGTTGACAGTGACACCAAGATTTATCTCATGGAAACCCAAATGGGAGCAAACTACGGTGTGAGTAGGAACTCACAAAATTTGTACTCTTCTGGAGTACACCCGATGAGTAGCCATCCCTGTTAGGAGATTACAAAGACACTGTTATGTGCCACCCGATTAAGGGATTTTGTTTAAGATCGGTTAGTGCCTTTACCCTGTTAAAGGTAGCCTGATTAAAGGACTTAATAACATCAATTAAGATGTCATCCGGTTAAGGGATTTTGCAAAAGGGACCTGTTAAAGTCCACTCGGTTAAGGGATTTAAGTTGCAATGGTTAGAAAGCAACAAAGGGATGATCTGTTGAATTAGCTACCGATAGATTGATTAGATATCAATATGAATCACACTCTATTCACATTGGTTGTGTCTTCTCTGTACAACACTAGTTTTCTTCTTACACCTTCGGCTCTTCACTTAGTCGATCCTCTGTCCCTCAGCTCCGCAGTCTACTTATCCTCTGACCTTCATCTCTGCACTCTACTGGTTCTCTATCTCTTAGCTCTGGACTTTGTCGGTCTACCTCAAACACCCTCTGCTTTGCTAAATCCTTTTAGCACTTCCTCTCTCTCCACTCTTCACTTTGGATCGCCTTCAACAAGATCTTCTTATTGCAAATTTCACAATCAAGTCTTTTTGAATAAACTCAAAAACACTTTATACATTTTCTGTAGACACTTTCAGGTGTTCTCTCAATCAAAGCAATCATGAATTTTGAAAGATTTTAAATTAAAAATCTCCCACTCTTTCTCTGTGCACCTTACAACAATTGCGCCAAGTGTCCAACAAATTTTGCCACCGCATCTTCCAAAGATAGTAACTTTTGGATTGTGTTCAGTCAAGTAAGTACAAACCAGAAAATCTGTAGGTAATCATGCTTGACTGCATGATAACTGAAGTTGACTTTACCAACATGTGATTTATCGTAGACAACAACTCACCAACTCATCTTTTTCCACTGCATTTGAATAATTGCTCACCGCCCTGAGATTTATGGTGATCACCTATCTTCCTTTTGTCATACCGGTGTACCGGTATGCTACTACACTTATATATACTAGTTCATCCTTTGATTGCTGGTTTATTATGCTAGCATCAAGTCTCTTCCCCTATTTTCCAATGAGGTTCCAATTTTCATACAACCTCAATTTTTCTTACCTGAGTCACCTTTTGTGACTTCATCATCATCAAAGTGACCAATCTTCTTGAATGATAGACCAGTTGGCTTAGGCTATCTTTCCTTTAGCTGATTGAACTTTTTCTCATTTGTTACCAATGTTGTTTCCATGTGTTTGTAATTCATCACCTTTTCTTACCAAAAAATACCACTCTACCAATACTACTTCACTGGTTAGTGTTAGACATCAATGACAAGTCTTAGCTCATATACTGTTCTCTGGATTGACTGGTTTTGTCAATGCCAACAATCCAACATGCACAAAATAGAAAATTTAGTTGGGAGGGAGCAAAACTCAAACATCATCAAGTGGTAATTGACTTGCAGTCTATAAACTTGAAGGGCACCGATGAAGGTCACAAAATTGCAAAATTGGGTCAATTTGAACTACTCTTCCATTGGTTGCAGAGCCAATTCATGCTCATCCTATCTTTCCAAATTAGCTTCATTTGTGGTTTCAAAATTTACCTAAGAAGAGCCCAAAGTTGAATGTTGAGACATGATCACCAAAGGGGAACAAGGAGAATTGATGTTTCCTTGCAACCAGAGGCTCGACAATGGAGATTGTTCAGAAGAGGCATTTGGCATTTCATGGTCATGTCCCATAATAGCTAGTAGTGCATTCACCTTGGAAAATTTTTTACTTCTCATCTCAGAATCCAGAGTCCTTTGATAATTGCACAGGGCCTAATGAAGGAACATGCCATTCTGTTGCTCCAACGATTGCTTGATATTGTCATAGATTATTACATAAGCATCTTTGTTGTGAAGGAAGTGCTGGGAGAAGACACCACTAACATATGCTTTCCCTTTCCACAAGTAATAGCACTGAACTGATAAGAATAACTTGTTTTCTGGTATGAACTCTGGTTTAACAACCTTGAATGCAATTTTCTCTAAAGTTTGCCATGATTGTACGAGATCAAGGACATTTGAAAGAAAAATGGATATAAATTATGATGGCAAGATGATCCTTCTTGCCTGAGGATAAATAATTTCATCTCCAATCATTCGCTTCACGCTTCTTCACAATGCTAATAGTGGAAATTGATCAAGATGTGTTTGACCTGCTCATCCACAACATGCTCTGCAAATGATATTTCTCATTCTTTCATAGAAATGGATACTCTATAATTGTGTAGACAATATTCCATTATTGGTAGAAGAGTCACACCAAAATCATTATGTAGCCAAGTCCACCATTTTAGAGCTAGCTAGAGAATTACACAAGCACCCGATCATAATGAGGAATCAATTGAGAAGAATTAGCATATCTTTTGAAGTGAAACTTCAACATGTAACCATTAATCATCACAAGTTAATGATATCTCAATAATTAATATGTATTGGAGACTCAACCAGGAAATCATTAATCATTCTTCTGAAGATATGCCCCACCTTCAAATTATCACCCCCAAATTTACCTCGTCTTCCACATTGGGATGTTTAACCGGGTTGAGAAAGAACTAAGGCATACTACATCTTCCCTAAACATTAAATTTCTAATCATATAATCTCATGAAAATCATTGCTTCAGTGGTCATGTGGCCCTTCTTCCCACAATAGAGATCCAGATTGGGATAATTTTCCATGTTGCATATACATGTTCTTCGTTGTGTCAAATTTCTTATTGTCTGCCCCCATATTTGCAATGAGGTCTGCAACTTTGTTCCCTTCTCTATATGTGTGGGACATAATGACCTCTTCAAAAGTATTTAAAATATCCAAACTTGTTGAAGGATATACTTAATGTGTTGGTTATGTAATTTTCATTGTTTACAAGCATTAATAACGAGAAATGAATCCCCTTCAGTGTGAACTTTCCTAAAAATTCAAAATTTTGGCACAAATTTTGTAATAGTGAAAAATGGGTGATGAGGAGATCAAGTGGAAAGCTTTACCCATCTCAAGAAAGGAGTGAAAGTTTCACAAATGATCCTCTTC